>NW_027185764.1:477942-479263 GCF_028583685.1 Petaurus breviceps papuanus
AGAGAGAGAGAGAGAGAGAGAGAGAGAGAGAGAGAGAGAGAGAGAGAGAGAGAGAGAGAGAGACTTACTTAGTGATAACAGGAGATGAATATTCTACTAGGAAAGGTAATAATCTCTTGAGTTGATTTAACTGAATGAAGCTCCCTTCGAGATCTACCAGTCAAGCATCTTAGAACCCCTCCAGTTCCAAATAACTACATTGTACTCAGATGATGAGAGAGGCCACAATTTGAACCTTTAGTCCTCTAAACCAATAAAGTCTCAAGTAATCTCTCAGTACCATTTAAGAATAAAACAAACAAACAAATTAAAATTAGCCTAGTCTGCATTGGGGAATGAGATAGGCTATTTCTTCTATAATAAAAGGAATCTTTCCAAATTTTTTCCATGATCCTGATACCTCTACCAGGTAGGCTTAAAAGAGAGAGAGAAAATCATTGCTCATTAGTTATAATAAACATTGGTACAAACATTTAAAATAAAATATCAATAAGATGACACACTTTGATGAAGGTGGATTATAGCTAGAATGCAGGATTGATTCAATATTGGCAAAGCTATCAACCTAAAAGATCATAATAATAACAAGTTCAACAAAAACATATGATTATATCAAGGAATGCGGAAAAAACTACCAAGTTTTTGACAAAATGCAATCCCCATTTCTTTTAAAAACACTAGAAAGCATAGGACTAAAATATTTTCTTAATAAGATAAGTAGTGTTTATCTACAAGTCAGAGCCATCATTTTTAATTGGGATAAAATAGAGATTTCTAATAAGATCAGGGGTAAAACAAATATGTTCACCACCAATACTTCTATTTGATGTAGTGCCAGAAATATTAGCTATAATAATAAGAAAAGAAATTGAAAAATAAACTAAGCAAGGAGGAAATGAAATTATTGCTTTTTGCAGATAATATGATAGTTTGCTTAGAGAACAAGAGTCAGCTAAAATTAATTGAAATAATAAGCAGAGAATTGAAGGATATAAAATATATCTGTATTTACCATCACCATTTAAGTATATTACCAATAAAACCCAGCAGAAAGAGATATTTCTTTCAAAATATCCATATGATATGTAGGATATTTAGGAGTCTATCTAAGCATAAATATTCAAGGACTATGTAAATTCAATTACAAAATGTCCTTATAGAAATAAAAAGAGATCTAAAGATTTGTAAAAAAAAATAGTAAGCTAGTTGTTCATGGGAAGGCCAAGCCAAAATCAAAGACAAAAACAATGCTACCTAAATTAATTTACTTATTAAATGCTATGCCAATAAAAACTTTCTTAATACAGTGGGGAAACAATGA
>NW_027185764.1:479663-486804 GCF_028583685.1 Petaurus breviceps papuanus
GAGAGAGAGAGAGAGAGAGAGAGAGAGAGAGAGAGAGAGAGAGAGACTTACTTAGTGATAACAGGAGATGAATATTCTACTAGGAAAGGTAATAATCTCTTGAGTTGATTTAACTGAATGAAGCTCCCTTCGAGATCTACCAGTCAAGCATCTTAGAACCCCTCCAGTTCCAAATAACTACATTGTACTCAGATGATGAGAGAGGCCACAATTTGAACCTTTAGTCCTCTAAACCAATAAAGTCTCAAGTAATCTCTCAGTACCATTTAAGAATAAAACAAACAAACAAATTAAAATTAGCCTAGTCTGCATTGGGGAATGAGATAGGCTATTTCTTCTATAATAAAAGGAATCTTTCCAAATTTTTTCCATGATCCTGATACCTCTACCAGGTAGGCTTAAAAGAGAGAGAGAGAAAATCATTGCTCATTAGTTATAATAAACATTGGTACAAACATTTAAAATAAAATATCAATAAGATGACACACTTTGATGAAGGTGGATTATAGCTAGAATGCAGGATTGATTCGATATTGGCAAAGCTATCAACCTAAAAGATCATAATAATAACAAGTTCAACAAAAACATATGATTATATCAAGAAATGCGGAAAAAACTACCAAGTTTTTGACAAAATGCAATCCCCATTTCTTTTAAAAACACTAGAAAGCATAGGACTAAAATATTTTCTTAATAAGATAAGTAGTGTTTATCTACAAGTCAGAGCCATCATTTGTAATTGGGATAAAATAGAGATTTCTAATAAGATCAGGGGTAAAACAAATATGTTCACCACCAATACTTCTATTTGATGTAGTGCCAGAAATATTAGCTATAATAATAAGAAAAGAAATTGAAAAATAAACTAAGCAAGGAGGAAATGAAATTATTGCTTTTTGCAGATAATATGATAGTTTGCTTAGAGAACAAGAGTCAGCTAAAATTAAATGAAATAATAAGCAGAGAATTGAAGGATATAAAATATATCTGTATTTACCATCACCATTTAAGTATATTACCGATAAAACCCAGCAGAAAGAGATATTTCTTTCAAAATATCTATATGATATGTAGGATATTTAGGAGTCTATCTAAGCATAAATATTCAAGGACTATGTAAATTCAATTACAAAATGTCCTTATAGAAATAAAAAGATCTAAAGATTTGTAAAAAAAAAATAGTAAGCTAGTTGTTCATGGGAAGGCCAAGCCAAAATCAAAGACAAAAACAATGCTACCTAAATTAATTTACTTATTAAATGCTATGCCAATAAAAACTTTCTTAATACAGTGGGGAAACAATGAAATGACACAAGGTCAAGTATCTCAAGGAAAGCAATGAGGGTAAGAACGGACTGTAATAGTCAAACTCTTCTACAATGATGTTAATCCCAAATAATTTTTTACCAGTTAAAAAAATTGGCTGATCAGTGGAACAACATAGTGAAACAGAAGGACACAGAAGCCTAGTGTTTGATAAATTTATGTGTATATTATATACATGTATATTTATACAATCATATTAATACATTTTAATAAACTTTGCCAATCCTATGGCAGTGGGATAAAGTATTATAGGTGGTTTAATTTGCATTTCTCTATTAGAGATTTGAAATATTTTTTACATAACTTCTGAATATCTTTTTATAAGAACTATCCATTCATATCTTTAAGAACTTGTTAATTGAAGAATAGATTTTGTTCTTATAAATTTGAACTAATTCCTTAGATAATGGAATTTGTCTGAGAATTTGCTGCTAATATTCTTCCCTTCCATTTAACATCTTTCCCTTCTGATCTTATATATAATCACATATATACATGCATGCATATATATGCATGTATGCATGTGTGTGTGTACGTGTGTGTGGTATATGTAGCTATGTGGTGCAGTGGATAGAGTGCTGGGCCTGGAGTCAGGAAGACATGAGTTCAAATATGACCTCAGACATTTACTAGCTTTGTGACCTTGAGCAAGTCACTTAACCCTGTTTGCTTCAGTTTCCTCATCTATAAAAATGAGCTAGAGAAAGAAATGGCAAACCAATTTAGTATCTTTGCCAAGAACACTCCAAGTGGAGTCATGAAGAGTCAGACAAGACTAAAATGACTGAACAATAACAAATATGTGTGTATGTGTATCCACCAGTCTAAAATTAAAAGGGAAATAATTGTTAAGTACTAATAGTTAAATAACTATAGACCTAGTTGATAATTGGTGGTACAAGCTGGGTGGTACAGCAGATAGAGTGCTGGGCTGGGAGTCAGGAAGATTCATCTTCCTGGATTCAAATCTGGCATCAAACACTCACTATATGTGTGACTCTGGGAAAGCCAATTAACCTTCTTTACTTCAGTTTCCTCTTCTGTAAAATGAGCTATAGAAGGAAATGCCAAACTCCTCCAGCATCTTTGCCAAGAAAACCACAAATAGAGTCATGGAGTACTGAACATAACTGAAAAGCAACTGGATAAAAACAACAATAGTTAAACAAAGGTTCAAAGCTATGAACAGGTAGTTCTCATACGAAGATAGTTAAACTACCAAGTTCTATGAAACAGTGTTTCAAATCACCAATAGAGAAATGCAAATCAAAAAATAACATGTCCTACCTTATTTCCATTAGATTGGCAAAGCTAATTAAGAAAGATAAAACAATCAATTTGGAGGGGCTAAAAGAAAAAAAAAGTGTATTATTAAACTGTTGGTGGAATTGTGAATTGGTCTGGACTCTAACTTTTCTGGAAAGCAATTTGGATCTATACCCCCAAATTTACTAGGCTACACATACTTTTTTTTTTTCATTTTGAATTTATTTATTTATTTATTTTTAGTTTTCAACATTCACTTCCATAAGATTTAAATTTTTTTTTAAAGCAATTGGGGTTAAGTAACTTGCCCAAGGTTACACAGCCAGTTCTTTTTTGTGTGGGTGTTAAGTATCTGAGACCGGAACTGATTCTGGGTCCTCCCAACTCCAGGGCTGGCACTCTTACACACTGCACCACCTTGCCACCACTTCCATAAGATTTTGAGTTCCAAATTTTCTTCTTCCCCTATCCCAAGACAGAATGTAATCAGATATAGGCTCTACATATACATTTATATCAGACATATTTTTACGTTAATCATGTTGTAAAGAAGAGAGGAATCATGAGAAAGAAGAAGCAAAAAAAGAGAGAGAAAATAATATGCTTTGATCTGCATTCAGACTCAATAGTTCTATTTCTGGATGTGGATGTCATTTTCCATCTTGAGTCTTTTGGAATTGTCTTAGATACTTTATGCATACCCTTTGATGCAGTAATGCTACTACCTGTCATATCTTAAAAATATCAAAGAAATAGGAAAATGATCCATAGTAGAAATGACTAGTACAATTCTTTGTGGTAGCAAAGAACTGGAAACTAAGCAGGTATTAAGACAGTAAACTGGGAATATATGAATAGTTTATGGTATATGGGAGTACTGTTATACTATTGTACCATGAGAAATTAGGAAAAGGAAATTTTCAGAGAAAACTAGGAAGACTGGTTTGAATAAATGTAGAGCAAAGTATGTAGAATAAGAATAATTTATACAATGATACCAACACTATAAATTCAAACCACTTTGAAAGATTAACCATTCTAATCCATGCAATGATGAATAATAATTATTGAAGACTGATGAAAAAGCATGATACCTTTCTCCTCACAGAGTGGCAGAGGCAGAGTGCAGAATTGGGCATATGTGTTTTGGTTATGGCTAACGCATAAATCTCTTTTGCCTTACTATGCATTTTACAAGAGTTTTTGAATTTTAATTTTGTTTTGTTTTCAGTGGCTCATGAATGAAAAGAGAAGATATATTTTAAAATAAAAAAACACTAATTCAAAAATCCCAGTTTTGTTTACTGTGTGACCTTCCATAAGTCATTTGCTCTTTTAATTTCATTTTTTAAAAATCTGTAACAGGAGATGATTGTATCAAATGACCTCAAATGTTACCTTCACTTTTAAGTTTGCTGACCTAGAAAAGAAGAAGGGAAAATAATCCTCACACTGCAGAATAAAGTAGTTAAATGAGATATTTCATGATGATCATAATGGATTAACTGTGGGGAAATATGACATTTTCTGAAACAAACAGTAATAGTATGGATAGTTACATACTAAATTCATTTAATTTCTTTTTTAAAGTTTCTTTTATATTTAATTTATGAAATGAAACAAGAATTTCTATACCATACTATAATAAAAAAGATCACACATGAAATCACAAATCTACTGTACACAACTTGCTATTTCTATTATATGTACAATAAAGTTATTATATAAATTTATTTTCTTCTTTTTTTCTTTCCTCCCCTCCCCCAGAGATAGCCACCATTAGACACAAATAGGTATATCTATATCTGTATATCTATATTTATAGACCCCAAATCTTATCTCTTTACATTTGTCAAATACAAGGTTTTTGTGTTTATTTGCTGTTGTAAATTGTATGTCTACCCTATTTCAATGATCTTTCTATTTCTTAGCCAGTACCAAATAGTTTAGATAATTACTGCCTTATAATATAGTTCAAGGTTGGATACCGCTAAAGCTTTTTCCTTTACCCCCCCCCCCCCCCCCCCTTTTCTTTTTGGATTTAGGAAAATTGTTGTTGTTGTTGTTTTTGCTTTTTGGAGGGGGTAAGGCAGGGCAATTGGGGTTAAGTGACTTGTCCAAGGTCACACAGTTAGTACATGGTAAGTGTCTGATGCAGGATTTGAACCCAGGTCCTCCTGATTCCAGGGCCAGTGAAGAAACTATGCCACCTAGCAGTCCATAACTTGGGAAGTGCCTTTTTTTTTTCTTTTAGAGGGGGGGGAAGGCAGGGCAATTGAGGTTTTTTTTTTTAAGCAATTGGGGTTAAGTAACTTGCTCAAGGTTACATGGCCAGTTATTTCTGGGTGTGGCGCTGAGTATCTGAGCCTGGATTTGATCCCCAGGTCATCCCAACACTGGAGCTGGTGCTCTTACTCACTGAGCCACCTGACCACCCCTAATTGGGGTTATTCTTATAGTTTTAGACCAGACTTCCAAGTATGTAGTTGGACTCAGATACCTGCTAATTTCATCTTCATAACTTCTTCCATCTGGCTACTTATAATCACTCAATGTTTTGAACTATCCAGGTGTGTCTTTGCTGACACTAGCTGTTATTTTGAATAATAACATCTATGTATCAATTTTTATTCTTATCAAAATGTACATGTCCAAAACCCATTCCCCCAACACATGACTCATTGATTTCAGGGCAGTATTTTATAGTAGAAACAGCATTAGTCATGAAGTCAGAAAACCTGGCTTCTTACTCTGTATCTTCTACTTTCTAACTATATGATTTTAAGCCAATGATCTACCTTTCCACTGTCTAATCCATAAAATGGACACAGTAATTCCCAAGTACCTGAACTGGAATGAATATCTGATGGTAAAAAAAAAAATCACTCACCACAGAAGACTGTTGAGGGACATATTTTAAAGTAGGAGATCCTTGGCATGTAAATCCACCTAATTATTTTAAAGGAACGTGTAAATGTAACTATTTATTTTGATTACCCAACAAACCACTTTTTGGAGTTTTAATTAAAGTGAACTTTTTCCCCCAGTGTTTCTATTACTCAAATGACTTGATTAATATTCTTTTAAATAGAAAAAAATAATTATACTACTCTCTGTAATTGCAGAAAATAAGAGACTGGCTCCTTCAGGCAGAAGAATCTAGGGTTTCTGAACTGAGGGTTTCAATCATGCCATAGAAGGGAAATAATGTCTAATATTTCATCACTTGTAAATAGGCCATCTGAAGGTCATTTATTCATGGGAAGCAGTGTCCATCTCTCTTTTTAGAGAAAGTCTTCCCTCCCCAATTGTCTTTCTTTATAGGCAATCAAATCCTTTAAAAAGACCAGGCAGATGGGGGAAATGCAATTTCTCTGCCTCTTGAAACAACTGATTTGTTGTAATCTCCTAAGAACTTAAAAAAATTTTAAACTTGTGTGTCCATTTAAGTAATTGAATGGGTGTTTCCTTGTTATATGTGGTCTTAGTGCCTTTTTTCCTCTTAAAAATTATTTTAAAAGCTAGTAAAAACAGCCCTGGGTACTATGGCCTCACGATTTAACTCCAGTTTCCTACTTTGAGCTGGGACCAGTAAAATAAAATTTAAAAAAGGCCCTACCCAGCAAAAGAGAAATGTTATCCTAAGAACATGATCTATTTAAAGATACTCCCATTATTTAGTTCTGCCCAAAATGACTCAAATCCTCCTCTTCCCCTCTCCCCCTACAAATGACAAACCTTTGAGTCATCAAGACAAACTCAGACTTCTTGAACTTTCTTAAGCAAAATAACTCAGCTCACAAAACTTGTTTCCTTTCTTGATCGATTTCCTTCTGTTGTAGTATCTATATTTAAGCCTTTTTCCTATCCTTGTATTTAAGGCATCAGTTATATAAAGACTTTAAAAGTAACAAATGCCCCATAGCTACATTTAACTCAGTATAGTGTATCCATATATAAATGTAGCAAGCTAAACCTTATAGTTGAGAGGAAGTGGGTGAAACTTTTCCCTTAGCAGAGTCCATGACATTGTTCTCTTGCTCTGCATTTAATTTCCATATTGTAAATATCAAATGCTTTTGACAATATTTATACAACCCGTCTTTCCAATCCCAGGATGTTTTACATGCTCTCCTGCTGTCCCCCAGACTAATCTTTTATCCCTTTCAGGCACAGAGTACTTTAAGTAAATTTACCTGTGTCCATAGCAAACAAGCCACAAGCTCAAGGCAGCTGACTTCTTGTTCACCCAGATGGAAATCAAACTGAAATGTGGATAATGTAGGCACCTGCCACAGTCTTCTTAAAAATGCAAGACCTTAACCAGGCAACAGGGTCCTGTTTCAAATAGAGAGAAAAGCCTATGGAGGGTCATGGCATTGTTCACTATCTAAGCTATCAAATGCCATGCCAGTCACTTCATTGTTTTGGGGATTTCATCCCCCCCCCCCATTTGGAGACTTCATCTGGAATTCTAGTAAATGTTTCTTTTCCTTCCTTCCTTCCTTCCTTCCTTCCTTCCTTCCTTCCTTCCTTCCTTCCTTCCTTC
>NW_027185764.1:486814-559086 GCF_028583685.1 Petaurus breviceps papuanus
TTCCTTCCTTCCTTCCTTCCTTCCTTCCTTCCTTCCTTCCTTCCTTCTTTCCTGCCTTCCTGCCTTCCTACCTTCTTGTCTTCCTCCCTGCCCCTTTGCCCTCCTGCCTCCCTACTTGCATGTTTTCATCCTTCTTCCTTCCTTTCTTTTCTTTCCCTGGAAGCACTCATGGCTGGATATCAGAATTAGTAGAAATGTTAGACTAAGTATGTTTATCCAAAACCTTAGGGAAAACTACTTGAAATCTCTATGTTTTGGGGGACGTTCAATCACCAAACATTTGTTAGGTTATTATGTCCAGACATAGTGCTAGGTGCTGTGGCTACAGAGACAAAAATGAAACATCTCTGATCCAAAAGAGCTTGTATTCTCTTGGAGGAAATGGCACATCTATGTATAAAGTTCCTATGATATAAATACGAGGCAAGATAGAGAAAGTGGCACTAATAACTAGGGAAATCAGGAAAGGCCTCATGTACGTTGTAGCACTCTGAAGAACTGAACTTTGAAGAACATTTTTACAAGAATGCTAAAAGAAGTGAAGAAGCATATTACTTACCTGTAAAACGGAGGGCCTGTAAGCCCCCCCCCCCCCCTTTTTTTTTTCCTTTTGGAGGGGAATTGGGGTTAAGTAACTTGCCCAAGGTCAGAGGGGTAGTTTTTTTTTTTTTGTACGTGTGTGTGTGTGTGTGTGTGTGTGTGTGTGTGTGTTAAGTGTCTGAGGCCAGAACCTAACTCGGGTCCTCCTGACTCCAGGGCTGGCACTTTACTCACTGTGCCACTTAGCTGCCCCCTATAAGGGCCTTCTTCCTCTAAACCTATAATTGTATTTGGTGAAGGGAATTTCAGAGTTCAAAATCACATCAAAATACGGGGTGATGGTGAGAAGAAAAAATATGTTTACTACTATAGGTGACTGAGTTAGAAAGAAGACAAAGATTAAAGAAACTGAGAAAATGGATGATAAAGGAAGCAAGGTGTGAATTCACTAACTGTATGGGGGTTAGAGAGAGATCCTAAAGAATGACTCACTTGATAAAGATCTGAATCTCAGAGGAGAGAATGTAAACTTATGGAAGCAGATAGTTTGGAAACAGAAGTAAAGAGCAAGAATATTCCAACCTCTCCTCTTTAACCAGTGTTAAGTGGTGAAACACCAATCATTTTGGAATTCTATGTCTTTGTTGGACTAGTCATAGGAAATAGCTAGTTTGTCCTGTTTCCTCCGAGCCCACCATCTTTTTATTTTCCCTTCTTGGCTGTTTTTGAAAATTGTTGACCACCTTTTCCTTCTGGATACTCTCTCTTTTTTTGCCTTCTATGAAACTGCATCCCCCAGGTTCTGTCTCTACTTTTTGCCAAACCTAATTCTCCTTTTCGATATTATCATCCAAGTACTAACTACTACTCTTGGGTTTCCTCCAAGGCTCTAATCTGGCCCTCTTCTTGGCCTTCTCGATACACTCTACCTTTATGAGCTCATGTACTCCTATGGATTCAATGATCCTCTCTATGAAAATGGCTTGTATGTCTACATATTCATATCTAATATTATTTCTGAACTCAAGTCTCAACACTACCGATTTTTGTTGAGGCATTGGAGGTTAAATGACTTGCCCAGGGTCACACAGCTAGTAAAGTATTTGAGGCCATATTTGAACTCAGGTCTTCCTAACTCCAGGGTCAGTGCCCTATTCTCTGCACCACCTAGCTGCCCTAACCCACTCACTTTTGGACAGCTCTACCTAGAAGTCCAAACAGAATCTTATATAAAATATGTCCATAAGGTAATGCATTGTGTGTTCCCTCTAATGTTGCCTCTTCTCCAGATTTTCCTTTTCCTGTTTCAGACACTAGTATCTTTCTAGTCACTCAAGAACACCTTTAACTGAGTCATTTTTAATTATTTTTTTCTCCCTTCTCCTTCTGTTAGTCAATCAGATTTTAACTCTTGACAACTCTACATTCCTGTTAAAACCAACAATTAGGGGCAACTAGGTGGTGCAGTGAATAGAACATCAGCTCTGGAGTCAGGAGGACCTGAGTTCAAATTTGGCCTCAGACATTTGATACTCACTAGCTGTGTGACCTTGGGCAAGTCACTTAACCCCAATTGCTCTATCTTCCCCCTCAAAAAAAAAATCAACAATTAGTTGTTCCTTAAATTCAACATGCTGTCTTTTTTATTTTTCTGCCTATGCACTGGCTATTCTATTTTTCTCTATTTTAGTGACTAGAAAAAAATGGTGTCTGAAATGGAGAAAGGAAAATTTGAAAGGCAAGCAATATTGTTAATTTTATTTTCCATATCCTTAGTACCAAGTCCAAGATTAATTGAGTTGATTGTACTTTTTGCTCATTTCTGCCTCTTGGAATCTTTATCTTCTTTTATAGCTCATTTTAAACACCCTGAGTATCTTTTACTGGCTCTGTGTGTCGTTGCTACTCTTTTCCTTTCCAAATCTTATATTTATTTATCCTTGAGTATGCTTTCACAGGAAGTATATTCCTTTCAAGGAAATGTAGTTTCAATTTTATCTTTGTGTGTCCAGCACCTATATATTGCACATTGTAATTGCATATCTTT
Source organism: Petaurus breviceps papuanus (assembly GCF_028583685.1). NCBI lineage: Eukaryota > Metazoa > Chordata > Mammalia > Diprotodontia > Petauridae > Petaurus > Petaurus breviceps. Next base: position 489,402 of record NW_027185764.1, read on the forward strand.
TCCTAGAATACTGAAATCATGATTAAATCTGTTCTGCCTTTATTCCTGGATCAGATGTGTCAATCTTTTCTCCTACGGTTTCACTCACCATCCCTATAATCTTCCAGACTAAATCTCCCCTTCCAATCACTCCCATAAGTATAGTTCTTCCCCCATTTCAACATTAGCTCTCTGAGGGTAGGGATGTTCTTTGCTTTTGCAATTTGTTTCCCCAGAGTTTAGCACAGTTTGACATGTAGCAGATGCTTCATAGATTCCCCTCCTTTCCTTCATTCATTGAAATTTACCAGTGAGATGGTATAATAGAGTATGGGGATTCTTAGCCTGTGTCTCTGAGTTTCTTTTTAAAATATTTTGATAACTATTTCAAAATATTTGGCTTCCTTTGAATTCTACATATTTTAATTTATGTTAAAAATAATATTCAAATAAGGGGTCCACAGATTTCATCATATTGCCAAAAAGATTTATTTTACACAAAATGGTTAAGGACCCCTTATTGTTGTGTAAAAGTAACTGGATATATAATTGGAGATCGTGGATTCAAATTCTGCCATTTACAGCCTCTGTTACCCCTCTGGTTTGGGTTTTCTTATCCCCAAAATTACATATTGGACTAGATGGTCTCTAAAATGCCTCTTTGGTGTCATGTCCTATGAAAACATTACGTTGTATGTTCCATAAATAAAATATTTTACTGTACTAGAGCCAGAACATGATGAAACTAACTTGGGTGCCAAGAATGATGAACTGTTATAGGAGAATAATCTGCATGAAAAACAAACAAACAAAAAACTAATTGAAGCTATAATTATAAAGCATAACCTCTCACAATATTTGTATATGAATAGTTTTCTTACTGAAGTTGGGAGTGCAAACATCAGGCCACACCTCACATTGCTTTTGTAGCAACTTTTGAAAGGAACGATTTGGAATGAAATTAATCATAATGACTAACAAAGGGAATGCTGTAATTTTCTGTTCTCTGTTCTTTGGCTTACCTATAGAGGAAAATAGAAGCTCTAATCAAGGACAACAAAGGATTTTTGAAATATTATCTTGTTAATCCTCACATTATCTATCCATTGAGAAGTGTCTTTTCTGAATCACCAAGAGGGTTGGGTGACTTATCCAAAGTCATGCTAGGGCTTAGATACAGAGATACCACTAGATTACTTTTTCTAATAATATACTCCATTTTGAGAAATGGCAGCATGTGATCTGATCACAGGGATAGCAACTATCCAGATCAACCTCATAGTTCAGGGACACAAAGCCAGAAAGTGGAGAGTGAGAGTAACAAGAATGTACAGGAAGAATGAACATTCAAAATGTCACTTGATTAACCCATTAACAATTTTGTTGGTAGCCATGACTGAAGTCACTTAGAGATTTTGTGTCCAGTTAAATAGTGACAAACTCTTCCTTCCTTAGACAGCTCAACTGTCCTCCTTAAAAATGTTTGCTGAATTTTACATAAAGCACCCAGGACGTCATGATATGCACTCAAGAATTTTAAAAGAACTCAAGAATGGAAATGTGGAAAAGTTGGCCGTAAATACTTTTAGCTCTTTATAAAAATGCCTGGAAAACATTAATATTAATGAACTGATTTCTCTCTAAGAGTTCTACAGTGGATGATATGCTCAGGGCACAGTGCTGAGTGCTATTGGAAGTAAGCTAATCATAGTCCTGACCTCTGTTTGGTAGCAGGTTGAAATCATCTACTTCAATAATGCATTATTCCCAATTAAATATGGATACTCTGCCCAGCAGTGCTAGCAAGTGAATGGAATTGTGTGCTAAATATTATGCTGCAATTAACCTCAGGTCATATTCTTTCACTTTTTCTCACTAAATTCAGTTTGTCTTAAACTTTTTTTTTTTAATCGCCTTCATGTAATTCTACCAAACTATTTTGGAAGGGCAATTTAATCTTCTGTGTTGGGGCTGTTTTCCCCCTCTATGTTTACTAGGTTGAGTCATTTAATCTGACATTTCTGACAGTAGGATCTTTGTGTCTTCATTCCTTTGTACCATTGGAATAACTGAAGCATTGTAGACATATCAGAATAATAACACCTTTCCCAGAAGTAATCCTAGAAAAATCCTCATTATTTCATCTAAAGAGAAAGGATTATTTGGAATAATTTGGCAGAGCACACTTGGACTTTTGACAAATCTCTTTCCTGGATTTTCTAAGGTTTCCTAACACTGTGGGTTTTGCTAAATCAGTGTCAGTGAACTGCTATGTTATTCTACAGGATCAGTTTTTAATATTTGGAATACATAGAAGCACTAGAAAGGAAAAAAAAAGTTATAAAGATGTGTCATTCTGTGACCAGTAGTTATAGTATTCTTTCTTTTTTTTAAGTGGGTGGAACTATAACTGAGTCATCATCATTCAAAAACCAGAATAGGGATGAATCACAGTCCTAAAGATGCTACCTAGCATTTCACTCTAACAATGTATAGAGGCCACAATTGGTCTTTAAGTGTGTATAATGGCATCAGTTATGTTTTCATTCATTTCTGCCAACATACATGTTATTTTTTCTTGTTTTAAAATATGCTAATAGATTATCACTAGGAAAATTAATAGGTTTTATTCTTTCTTTAAGAGTGGGAGTTTCATTTTAGAATAGTGTGACTTTATCTTGCAATTATATCTGGTTGTTAAAAAATAAAGTCTTTCTACTTTTTGTTTAATTTTTAAGTATTATATGTCCACAAATTTTCCAATATATTGCAAATCCAAAAGTATAAACCATACCCTTTAGAGATTTTTATGCTTATCTGCTCACAATAGCAACAACAATCATAATCATCATAAGAAGGGATGGGTGCATTTGCTTAAAAAGAGTAAGGAGCATCTTTGTTCATTTTATGTTTTTGTCATTTTTTGGATAGGAGTCAGGAAGACCTGCCTTCAGTCCTTCCCCAGACATGCATTCTAGATGTGTGATAATGAGCAAGTCACTTCCTCTCTCTCAGCTACAGTTTCCTCATCTGTAAACTGGGGAAAATAACTCTAGTATATCCCAACCATAAGGTTGTTTTAAGGGTCAAAGGAGATCATGCATGTAAAATACATAGCAGACTTTAAAGCAGGGAGGAAATTAACTTTATTTTTTTTAAAGCAAAATGCCTACTCTGTGCCAGAAATAACGCTGAGGGACTGGTGCTATTATTATTCCCAATTTTACGTTTGAGGAAACTGATGCATATAGTAAAGTGACTTGCTGAGGTTTACATAGCTAGTAACTGCCCAAGGCCAGATTTGAGCTCAGGTCTTCATAACTCCAGATATGACACTCTGTTCACTATACCACCTAGCTGCCTCTGGTACTATAAAAATATCATTCATCATCATGTAAAATTTGTAAATCCTGTTTTGTAGTTATATTTTAATTAGTAATCATTTATATTTCCAGGTATTCATAAAACAAACACCTGAATCACTATTGATGTTAGAACAAATTCTCCACTCTTACATCATCCAGGAAACTTCTTATAATACCTGTTCTGTGATACCTCATCATCCTTTCATACACATTACAATCCTACTTCCTTGTTCACATTCAATTGCACACTTACAAAATTGCCAAGAATTCATTTGTTTTAGAGTTACCATTTAACCAAATCCATACAAAAGGCATTACACAGACATACCTTTTCCTGATGAGAATGATGACATCATGGCATTGTAGATAACTTCCTTAAGCTTTTTCAGGTGGAGATGCAATATAGCGATCACCATTTTCAATAGACAGAAAATTTCTCATGAATCAAAGTCACAGGATCAAATTAATATTAACAAAATATGAGCCTGAAACAAAGGAAGCAAGGCCTCAAAGGATGATGCCATAAGTACAGTGTTGTACAGATATGCAGTCAAGAAAAATTTGTTTGAAACAGCAAAACCAATTTATCACTATGGCATTATAGAGTTTTACAAAACTCATTTTCTACAATAATTTAGAAATTAAAAAACTGGCACAAACAGAATTGAACTACCTTACAGGTCAACCTTTCTTCTTCAAATCCTACTGGCAAAAAACAAAACCAAAACAAAACAAAAAAAGAAACCGAGTAAAGCCTATAAAAAGAATGATCTCCCCTCCCCCCCCATGTATCCCTAGGCTTTTTTTTTTCTTTTTTGGGGGGGAGAGTGGTTGAATTTTATAATCTGCCTCAAATGACAGATAGTTTAAATTTAAACTGATCATGGCAGGGGTGGGTGATGGGGGAAATTCAGGGAGAGGACAACAAACCAGTTTCCCTTTTCTAAGCTTCTTACCTATGGCTGGGAACGACACTGAGAGAAAATCTATCTGCTAATTGTCTCACTTCTGCAGTTGGGATACTGGAGCGCAGGTAAACACAAGAGCAATGTTTCTTAAATTGTGCTTTCAGGAACCTTGAAATACCTCAAGTAGGCATGTGTGCAGATGTGTTAAATGAATCTTGGTTTGTTTGTTAAAAAGCATTGAAATACTAATTTCAGAAACTTTTACCATGAAACTTATGCCAAAGTTTAGTTTCAACTGAACGGTTCTATCTCACTACGGAAGTTTGAGAAATACTGATAGATAATCTTTTTGCCTTTGCCCTAGATTCTTGCTTCTAACCTGCCACTTTAAGGGATGGCTCCAACAGCTTTCTCTAGCTCCTTTGGAAAGGAAGTCAGAACCAAGAGAACTGATAAATTGTAGAGGCATTCACATTCATCCTGCAGAGATTAAAACAGAATCATAGAATGAAAGCTGGTAGTCACATGTAGAGGTCATCTAATCCAAAATTCATATTTTACAAATAAAGACACTGAGGCCCAGAGATATTAATCCAGGTAGGAGGGAGGAGCAGGAATTTGAACCTAAGTTCTTTGACTCCTCATCAAGTATTTTTCCCATTGTGGACTACATACCTTCTATATGTGGACTTTCCAGGCTATGCACAACTGTCAAATCTTAGAACTTAGTAGAATATAAGCTAGGAACAGGGACATTTTACTTTTTTTCTTTGTACCCCCAATCTATACCATAATGGTTTGAACATTGTAGGCAATGAATAAATATTTTTGGAATTGGATTGTCTCTGGATTTCCCTCTATAACATTGCATATGTAGAAATCTTTTTTTTTTTCATGGTCAAGCAGAAATCAAAAGTAAAAAGAAAATATAAGAAAAACTTTAAATGACATATTCATCATTCCTAATCTGTTCCCTTTTTTTTTTTCTTTGAGCAGTCAGCTATGAGCTGGCTAACTTTGCAAGCCTGATTGCTTTTTGTTTAGGGGGAGGACTTAGTCACGTCCTAGACAAAAGGCAGCCAATCACTGGAGTTTGTACTACTTGTTTGTTGCTAGGTGTGGTCAGTCCTTCCAAACATATAAAAATTGCCAGCTCTGGTTTTGCACTTCCAGCTTGAAACTTTTGCTGAAGGTTCTTTCATTAGCTGTTTGGGAGAGTAAGAAAAAGGTGAGTTTTTTATTTCCTTCTTAGGAGCCATCTATTGCTTAAAAAAAAAAGAACTTTTCTAAATCCCCTATCCCCTAAAGCTTAGCTCTTAGAAGCAGCTGGCTCTGGAATTTACAGAAGAGGTGGGTGTGACTTGATGTTTTCTAAAAGTTTTTTTGGTAAAAGTGTTTATGCAATTATATTCAGAATTAATGTGTTGAAATTAATGACACTGTTTACTTTTGCTGTTCACTGGATAAAAGAATAAAAAGGAAAGAATGGCATGTGATTAGATTATTTGGCATTAGATTTCTTCACTTTCTGGTCAGTTACCATGGAAAAGGGTGGTTTTTTTTTTCCTCTTCCTCTGCAAGTTATGAGTTTCGACCAAAGCTATGCATACCTTATATGGACAGGAAAGGGAGGGGAAGGGAAGAGGGAGCCTGCGGTTTTCAGTGAATCTGTGACAAGAGGAGGCATTCATAGTTTAGTTTATTGCAGCTGGATGCCGAAAGTTGACCAAATTTGAGTTCACAATAAGCAGTAATTGTTTCTAATTAAGGCGTTTTGAAAGTCATGCTTTTGTTTTATTTGTCCTTCATAAGCTACATTAAGCTTCTCACCACTTTTCTTTTTAAAGGGTGTGGTCACATTCCTTTTCTAGGTAGTTAATGGGCTAACCTGTTTCTGGATTGCTTTATGTCATACTTGAGGGGAAAGAAAATAGATGATTTCAGGGGCGGCCAGGTAGCACAGCCAGTAAGAGCACCAGCCCCACGGATCAGGATGACCTGCGAATCGAATTCTGGGCTCAGATACTTAGCACCACATCCAGTTCCGTGTAACCTTGAGCAAGTTACTTAACCCCAATTGCTCACAAAAAAAAAAAAAAGAAAAAAAAGGAGATGATTTCCTGGGTGGTTTACTGTAATAGTGTACCCTGCAAAAATTGGAGCTGGGGCCTCTAAAGCCTTCCTCATTCTAGGGACCACTGTCTCTGAAGAAATTAATAGGTGGAGCAAGTAAGAAGAAAAGAGTCATCATGGAGGCATCTTTTTTGTAATGGGGAGAAAGCTGGATTAGAATTTAGAGGAACTGTATCTGTAAATCCTAGTTCTGTTTTTTTTTTTTTTTTACTACCCTTTTGACTGTAGGCAAGTTACTGAAGTTCTCTGTGTCTCAGTTTTCTTATCTTCTCAGAGGGATCCTGGCATAGTGGTTCAAAAATCATTCTGGGTTCAGGTCCTGACTCTGCTACATATTAGTTGTGTGACTCACACTTCTTAGTGGTGCCTGCAAGTTTTTAAGTCTCTAACAAATTTGCATTGGTAGAGGGAGTTCCTGATATTACAGGTCCTGTTCCAAAAAAACCCAGAGCAAATCCCTTCCCCCACAAAAGAATATTTGAATTAAGTGATCTCTGAAGTGTCCTTCCAGTTTAAAATGCCTAATCTCAATGAAACTTCTTATGTTTTGAGACTTAGAAGTACTAGGGCTGCATTAGGTTGGGGCTATCCATTATCTCAAACTTTCCTTCAGAGATTATTGCTGAAATCCTTGTGTGAATGCTAAATTAATAAACATTTAGTAGAAGAGTTTCTAATAGTTAAATACCATGTATATAATTAAGCACTTAATTAGTTTAAGTTTAGGATGCTTTTAAAAATCTTCCTCTACTTTCACTTTTGGAAGATTCATGTTGAAAATAACTTAAATGTGGTCAAATTTGGATTTAATCATATTTTAATAGTATAATTTTGGTTTAACCATGCCTACTGCTTCATTTGGAAGGTGGGGTGTTCAAATCTCGTTAAGTTCATACTTAACAGGTAATTAGTAATGACTTCATCATCTAATCCCCTAATGATTTTGCTAAAGGTTATAATGTGTAATTATTTAAGAGGTCCCTGAAGAAGAGTAAGTTGTTAGAAATCTCTATCAGGTGAACAGAGTACCTCCCAGTTTCATTTTCCAATTCAACAAGCATTTATTAAGTGCCTGTGATGGTAAGGTGAGTGATTGCACAAGGTAACATGAGAGACAGCATGCCTTGGTAGAAAGAAGGTTGGCTTTAAAGTCAGGAAGACCTGACCTCAAGTCCTTTCTCAGATACATACCATCTGTATGACCTCAGACAGCTCATTTAACTAGTTAACTTCTCTCAATGTCCCAAAGAACTTGATTCTGAGACCATAAATTAAAGGTGTTATCTGCCTTATCAAGGAATGAAGTTTCCACAAGAGAAATTTTCTTTTCTTTTCTTTTTTTTTTTTGGAGGGGAGAAGGCAGGTCAGTTGGGGTTAAGTGGCTTGCCCAAGGTCACAGAGCTAGTAAGTGTTAAGTGTTTCAGTTCAAATTTGAACTCAGGTTCTCTTGACTTCAGGGCCTGTGTTCTATTCACTGTGTCACCTTGATGCCCTTAAGAGGAGCTTTTCATTTATTTTTTTGCTTTTTGGAGGGCAATTGGGGTTGTGACTTGCTCAAGGCTAGGTCACATGGCTAGTAAGTGTTAAGTGTCTGAGGCCAAATTTGAACTCAGGTCCTCCTGACTCCAGGGCCAGTGCTCTATTCACTTCGCCACCTAGCCACCCCAGGAGGAGCTTTTTTAAGGGATTAAATCACAGATTAGGACCATCTCTCCTTCCCTTCTTTCTTCTCTTTCTCACTCACTCACTCACTCACTCATTCCCCCTCCTTTCTCCCAGGCTGGGGGATAGTACACAGAAAGGCCAGAGGTATATCAAGGGAAGGCAGAATTTGGGGAAGAACAATTAGATCAGTTTGACTGAAACAAAGAGTATTTGCAGGAGGATAATATAAAAGAAATCTTGAAAGGTAGAGTGGAGGTAGATTGTGATGGGCTTTAGATTTCAATGAAAGTCATTTATGTTTTCTCCTGGTAGCAATAACAGGAAATTGCTGAAGATTCTTGAAAAGGGGGCTGACATGATCAGACTTATGCTTTGGTATGATTACTTTGGCAGCTGTGTGTATCTTCAAAACAAGATTTGTGTTTGAAATAAACCTGAAACATAGGTAGTATTTTCCCCCCTGTAAGAACACTAATCTGAGAGTGCAGAGACCTGAGTCCCTGCTGTACCATTAGCTAACTAAATAATCCTGTAGTTCAAGGGAACAAAGGCCAGAGTTTTAGTGACTTGACTGAAATCATATTGTAGGTTTCCTTTCCATAAGATTACCTGCTCAAAACAGAAATCTTAGCAATTAATAGTGTAGTCTTCTCACTATATCAATTAATCAGTAAGCACTAAAATGCCTGCTACAGGGAAGCAGCTAAGTGTCATGGTAAATAAACAGTGCACTGGGCCTAGAACCAGGAAGACCCGAATTCAAATCTGGTCTCAGATGCTAATTAGTTGTGTGACCCTGATCAAGTTTCTTAAACCTCAGTTTCCTCATCTGTAAAATGAGATAAGAATGCCACCTCCCACTCAGGGTTACTGTGAAGATAAAATGGGGTCATATTTTTAAAGCAAATCTGGACGTGCTGTTATCACTTTTGTTCCTATTGTGTGACAGGAGCTTTGTTAGGTGCTGATGGATTTTGGGGTGATGGAGAAAAATTAAATTAGCTACAGTATTTTGTGATTCCATATGTGTGAAAAACATGATTTTCCAAAAATATTAGGGTGTCATTCACATCTTCAGGAGTTAATCTCCCATAGTTTGCTATTTGTAGAAAGATAAGATTGTCTTTCTCATTTACGTAGGTAGGTATGGGAGATTCTTGCAGGAAAGAAATAACAGGGTAGAGGCTGAAAGATTTTTTTAATCCACCCCTAAGTGCTGTTAGAAACTTTCCACTTACTGACTCAGTCTCCAATGAACACATGCTTTCATTTTTAAAGGAATTTGAAATGCAAGTGGAAATATTACATCAACAATTGAGTTGCAAAATGCCCTAGGCCCTGCAATTATGATGGCTTGCCATATTTGAATTATGTTCTAGTCTTGGTATGTCATTAGGATGATTCCCTAGCACCACCAGAAGTTTCTCTTCTTCTCAAGCTTAAGAAACATGCATTCATTATATAGTGAGAGGAGACAGCAATTAGAAAGAAAACAATTAGCGTTTTAAAAACTTGAAAAATTTTGAGGTCTATTATATTAAAGTGAGTTGTCTAACACTATTAAAATGTTTCTTCTGGAATGCTCTTATATCAATTTGTACTTAAAAGGTGTTCTTTGTTTATCTGGTTGGCTTTAATATTGCTTAATAAAGCAATTATTTGCTTGTCCAAATATTCCTCACTGCAAAAACTGAACAAAGGTCTCTCTGGACATGCAAATATAGAAGCATCACTAATCTCTAGAAATCAACATATTCAGCAATAGATATCCTAGGATTAGTAGACAGTGATTGTTCAGTAAACTTATTAAAGAGAAGAGATATGTATTGCTGTTGCTCCTGTGGCAGGGGAGGCTTTACACTTTACAATGAAAACAGTCGATCTGCAAAGGGACTGGCTTGTCTTGGTATGAGAACCAGTGAAGCACTGAGAAGCTTTATTTCTGTGTTAAAGACAAAGTTAGGGTTTTGTCAGTGTTTTAATAAAGAGTGCTGGATTTGGAGTCAGAGTATCTGGGTTCAAATTCTGCTTCTGTCATCATTCTGAGAAAGTCACTAAACCTCTCAGCCATCATACGTTTCTGTAAAATGGGGGAGCTGGACATGATGACTATTAAAATTTCTTCCAACTTTAAATCTTTGGATCCTTTGACATACTGACTGTATTGCCATGGGTAAGTCACTTACATTCTCAGTATCTCCAAATTCCAAAAGCTATGCTGTTAATAATGTTCTGAGGTCAGAGGACCAAAAAATCACAGTCTCAAAATGAAATCCTAAGTTCTTCAAGTATTTTCAAGGCATAAGACACTCTGCATGAATGAATATTGCAGACAATGAAAGATATTTTTTTATTTAAAAAATAAATCTAAATGTTCAATTAAAAAATTCCAGTCATTTGATAGAAAGAAAACAAAGTGCATTTCTGCCTCCCTGAAATATATCAAAGATAATTTAACCTTTGCTTCATAATTATAAATATGTACAATATTTATGTAATGTATAGTATATTTTAGTATAATATGTGCTATAAATATATACTGTATGTATCATAAATATATATACAAACATGCATGCATACATATAAAATATGCATATATATGTAGGTGTATATAGAACTCATGTAGATATATATATAAATATCATTATTAGAATAATACATTCCCTTCAAGGGACTATGTGTTACATATGTATACGCATTCATTTATGTATGTATATGCATTCATGGGGATGTGTTTATACATAATGCTGAATGTTCTGACTTTTCCACGAAGGTTTGCTTTCAAGTCTCACTCTCAGAGTATGTGCTTCTAATAGACTGACTTCCTCACCTCCTTTTATTCAACTTATAGTTTTTTGTAGATATGAAAGTAGATATTCCAGATTATCACAACGATAAGTCAATGAGGATCTACACTGAGTGCAATTCTAAGGGCCTCTGAAAGAAGTGCATGAGCTTTGTGATAGATAAGATTGATTTTTCTTGTTTTGATTCTCTGTCTTCTGATAGAGCAACTCACCTCTATCAAAGTTAAGGGTGATTAGAAAGCTGTGTAGCATATAGTTTACCTCAACTACCAGTTACAGTTGGATTTATGGCAAAATACTCTAGGAAAATGAGCATGAAAATACTATCTAAGAGTTACTTTCCTTTAATTTTAACTTTTACTTATGTTTTCTTTTCAGATACTTCTTTAAAAATGGCTATGGTAGCAGAATTCCTCAAACAGGCCTGGTTTATAGACAATGAAGAACAGGAGTATGTTGTAAGTATAGATATTCGTGGTTTATTAAACCTATGGTGCCTTCTGCCACCTCCTGTTCCACTCTTCTTTACTTGGATTCCCACATTAGAATGAGAGTTCTTGGAGGGGAGGCACTGCCTCATATCTTTATATTTGCCCACAGTGCTTTGCACCATGCCTTACCATAGCACTCACATAATGAGCAGTTAAGAAATGATGTACTTAGCTACCAACATTTCACTCAAACCTGGGTATTTAGAAACAAATTCCTTTATTTTTCTTTCCTCTTTAGAAAACTGTGCAGTCAAAAGGAGGACCTAGGCCACCAGTTCATACTAACTTCAACCCGTCTTCTGATGTTGCTGCATTGGATAAAGCTCTAACTGTGAAAGGTAATTATGTGCTATCAGAACATCCCCCTTTGGAAAATGTGTATATACATAATCTTTAAACGATGATCCACAAAGGTAAGAATCATCAGAAAGATTTTTTTCCCCAGTACCTAGCACCAACGTGGCCATAAATAAGTATATATTTGAATTGAAACAAATGGGGGAACAATTCTACTTCCATTTCGAAATTGAGGGATGTCCAGCTGAAATAAAGTTGGAGTTTATTAATAGTTAGGAGATGCTTTCTTTCTTATTGGTGGTTTCAGATTTGGCTCTAAAGTTGGAGGGGTTCTTAAGGGTTGGTATGAGAAAGAATAACATTACTCTTCCTTTCTACCTATTTTCTGATCCAAGTTTGGGCTGGAGAGAAAAAGAATCAGGATTGAAATTTCTTTTCTCTATTCCTTGCCGTCCAGCCACAACTCTGTCTGAGAATTACAAATTGGGGAAGAGAGGGAGCTATTTTATGCCTTTTCCTACTAAGGAAAGGTTGAATGATATAATAGGTCTCAAAACTATGAAAACCTAGGTTCAAATCCTGACTCTAATAAATACATGGCTGTGTGACCTCAATAAGTCATTTAATATGTCAGGGCTCTAGATAGCCCTTTGACACTATAAGTTCAAGAGAAAAGGCCAACCAGCATTGGTAGAGAGAATTTCCTTACCGGAGAGTTTCATTGGCCTATGAAATCATAAGCCCAATCTTCATCCTCTATCTCTGCTTTTCTAATAGGTTGGAAGAGTTTTATCTGTTAACTCCAGGAAACTATTCCCATAACATGCCTTAAAGATTAAAAGAAGAATATTTTTGAGGCTATCTACTATTTAATTACTCTTTTGATGAATATAGCTACATATTTTGTTCTATGACTTCTGGAAATAATTGTTAAGATAAAACATAATCTAAAATAGCTCAGAATTTAGTAGCTTTGTTGAGTATAACTGAAACTCACAAGTCTAAGTAGTGAATTGACTTCATAAAACAATCCAATCCATATTTTAATGTTTAACAGAGATTTTTTCCCTCCAGAGGAAAATGTAATAGATTGTTTATCTGCCATTTTGACATTATAGCAAATACAACCTAACCAATAACATCTAAGATAAGAACATAATTCTGAAAGTGTGGTTGTCCATCAATTTTTAGGTGTAGATGAAGCAACCATCATTGATATCTTAACAAAGAGAAACAATGCTCAACGTCAGAAAATCAAAGAAGCATACCTCCAGGAAAAAGGAAAGGTAAACTCAAAACTTTTTTATTGAGTCCAAGATCTTAATTTTAGCCTTAGAAACTCTGAGTTTATAAGGGAAAGAAAGCTAACTATGAAGTGAGAGGATGCCTCTTCTTCCTTTTACTACCTGTGTTATCTTAGACAATTAACTTAATATGTCTAAGCCTCAGTTTCCTCATCTGTAAAATGAGGTGGTTGATCACCTTTGAAGTCACTTCTGCCTCTAGTTCTAGGATCCTGTGACTTTTTAAGCACATTTATAGTCTAACACAAGCCAAGGTAAGCAGATAATTAGTCTTCAACAACCATAATTTAACTTTTAGACATTCAAGTTCAAAAGCAAAGATTAGAGGAACCAGGTCACACTTGTATCCTCTTTCCCTGGCAAGAATCTCGTTTGTAATAAATGAAGAGCCTAAATAAAAGTACATTTTACCAGCATTGTTTGAAAGGCACTATTGGAACTGAGGGCAGCTAGGTGGTGCAGTGGATAGATCACTGGGCTTGCAGTTAGGAAGGCTCATCTTCATGATTTCAAATCCAGCCTCCGACTCTTACTAGCTGTGTGACCCTGGGAAAGTCACTTAACCCTATTTGCCTCAGTTCCTCATCTATAAAATGAGCTGGAGAAGAAAATGGCAAACCACTCCAGTATCTTTTCCAATAAATCTCCAAATGGGGTCCCAAAGAATTGGACACAGCTTAAGAGTGAATGACACCAGTATTTGAACTGGAAGGAACAAGTTTGCTTAATATTCATTGGTGTCCCAAAAGTTTTAGTGCAGCTTTAATAACAGAAAAATAAGTGTTACAAACCTACAAAAAACATACCTTAAAAGTTTATTTTAATATTTATTCTTATCTAGTTTTGTGCATTTGGAATAATACATTTTTATTTTTCATTTTAACAAAACAGTGCACTCTGTCGTGCATTGTGTGTATGAGTTTCTGGATGCCGCGTTTTCGGACTGGTGGATCAGTAGAGGGCATTCTCTTGCCTGGCCACCTTAGTTATCTGATCTATCTCTATGAGATTTATTTCCTGTAAGGTCAAAACCATCACGTATGCATCAAAACGTCATTTTTTTGGGGGGGGGGTTGGTGGAGGTGATCTTAATGCTATTTTTACAAATGCATTTCTTTAAGATACTAAGCATCATCTGATAAAAGTTTTTGCAAAGTTCAAAGGTCAACTAGCATGATTTAGATTAGCACTAGTTGGTGGTTGTGACAAGTTTTAATGAGAAGCACATTAATATCTAAGAATATAAGTAATCAGCTTTTAAAATGCTTTTGTAATGATAACATTTATAATTCTTAAATTATTATTATTATTATTATTATTTTGGCCTTTATGGGGGGGAGGGCAGAGCAATTGAGGTTAACTGACTTGCCCAAGGTCACACGGCTAGTAAGTGTTAAGTGTCTGAGGCCAGATTTGAACTCAGGTCCTCCTGACTCCAGGGCTGGTGCTCCATTCACTGTGCCACCTAGCTGCCTTGATACTTCTGAAATTTTTAGAGCTTCAAATTGCACTAAGACTTTTGGGGACAGGTTACATATATATATTTATATATATATATGTGTGTGTGTGTGTATTTATAAAAAAATTGCATGTGTGTTAGCACACATTTGATCTCTTACAACAACACAACATTAGTGCTGGAAGGAGGCATAGATCATCTAGACTACCCCCCTCTTTTTTTTTTTTTCAAATAGATGACCAAATGGAGGCCAAGAGAAAGGAAATTATTCTCCCAGGGTAGTACAAGTATGAATGACAGAGCTCAGACTTAAATCGACGCTTGCTTATCCTAAATCCACTGTGCTTTCTACTAGGCCATGTCACTACTTCTCTTTTCTCACCTGAAATAAATGTAACAACACTTATGAAGTCCCTGTTACCCTTAGACTTTGTGGTGTCTCAGATGAGGCGTAGCCAGCTTGAATAACTCTCAATGTAACTGTTTACAATTTCATTGCATATGGATCATTTTGCCCTACATGAAGCATAGGAGAATGAGCAATGGAGTTGGCATCAGGAGATCTGGGATCTTCTTCCAGTTTTGCCATTCATTACCCCTCCTAGGCCTCTTTCTCAACTGTAGAATGCAGGTGCTGGGCAGGATTAACTGCTAAGGTTTCTTCCAACTTCAATCTACAATTCCTCTGAAGAAGGGTTCATGGAAATGTTGCTTCTTTCTTCCCTTAGTGCCTGAAAGTGTTTTATTAACTTGTCAATGCCAGTTTATGGATTCCTCCTTAACCTTTAATCCCTTTACAATGTCTGACCTGGTTGCTTTGCTTAGGTAGCTGTCCGCTTCCCCTAGGCCTACCCAGGGAAAAGCTTTAGAACTATAAGGAATAGCAAGGTGCTTCATAACTTGACTCACTATTGCCACTTATTCTTTTCTGTAGCCCCTGGAGGATGCTCTGAAGAAAGGCCTTACAGGCCACCTGGAAGATGTTGCCCTGGCTCTGTTGAAAACCCCAGCCCAGTATGATGCTGAGCAGTTGAGGGGTGCTATGAAGGTAATTGATGATGTTTGCAAAAGCTCTAACTGATGTGCTCCTTCTTGGCCAAACTTACAGGACATAATGCACAGACGGTGGCATCAGTAATTTGATCAACAAACATTTTCTAAGTGTTTATTATGTTCCCAGCCCTGTGCTTGTAAACATAATGCCAAAAGAAGGCAACTTCCCAGGTTCAAAATACCAGCATAGGTGCTCTCTATTTTATTCAGTAACAAACCCAGAACAGAGAAGATCAAAACATGACATCATTCAAAATACAGCATTTACTAAGTATGATTAAATAATCTCCAAGTACTACCCCACCCCAGGACCTTCCAATCATTCAATCAATTACAAAGTCTCTGTTCTAAATACTTCTCCACCCCTAGGCTATACCTTAAGTCCACCACAAAGCCCCTCTTCTCAAATGGAGATTAGTTTCCAAACATAAGTAAAATACATTCATTTGCTCAACCATAGAACACAATAAGGTCAAAAGTTCCCCACCCCTGGATCACAATTGAATCTACCCCAGTTACATCAAGTTTAAACACAGCACTTAATACCCAAATGGAGGTCTTTTCTTCATCTTGACAGGAGGCAAGTTCTCAGCAATCTTAGTTCCTGGGGAGACAAGGCTTAGCAAGGCCATAAGATACATTGCCAGTCCCTTCATGAATTTATCCTCTGTCTGTAGAACAGTCCTAGAACCCCTGAACACATTAGCAAAGCCCTCTCCCAGGATTTCTGTAAACATACAACAAGAAAATCCTTCTTCAGGGCTTCTGAACCAACAGAAAGGCTCCCAGACCCCTGCAACAACAGCACTGTCCTTCACCAGTGGACAGTATTCATTCTGTCTGCCGGACAGTCTCCAGACCCCTGCAACAACAGTACTGTCCCTCACCAGTGGACAGTATTCACTCTCTGTCTGCAGGACAGTCTCAGGCCTTCTTAACCAAATGCCAGGTTCCAGGACTTCTTCAACAGGACAGTCTTTCACCAGTGGACAAATCTGGCAAAATAACATCAAAACAGACAGACAAAGTACCAGCAAAACAGCCATGTCTCCTCAGTCCTTGGCAGCTCAGGGGGCAGGTCTCAAAAGTCCAGGGCAATTCAAAGCGGCCACCAGCAATCTCTTAGTCTCTCTCTCTCCACGAGGTGCTGCTTCCAAAAAGAACTTCCGCCTCTCTCTTGTCTCTCCAAATCTACATCACCAGCTCCTCCCAGTTCAGGACTTTCTTTTCACATCAACAAGCCCATCCCACAGGTGGGATTAACAAACTCTGGGTTTTAACACAATCAATTTGAAAACCAAGCCAATACAGGGGAATCTTTAATTGCCATTACTATCACAGTGCTAAATGCTGAGAATGCAAAGAAAGGCAAAAACATGGTCCCTCCCCTCAGGGAAGTCACATTCTAATCAAGGTGACACAATGCAAATAACTATGCACATACAAGACATAGGCAGTGTTCTACCTGCCAAATTTCCAGTGATCATAACATGTTTGTGCATGCTGTGGGGCCAGGATACTGTGATACAGACCCAGGCAGCTTGCTACCCCAGGCTGCTGTGAACCAGGACATGATGAAACAAGCCTGGAAGTTTGAATTATATCCAGCTGTGGGTCCTTTAGGGGAGGAGCATGCAGACTGTGTCAAAAGACTTAGTGAAGCCTTTTCTTCTAAAGTGAGGGGCTGTGCTGAAACTTTTGGGATGTTTTTTTTTAAGGATTGCTTTTTATGCTGAGTAATTCACTTCTAAAAGCTTTAGAAACTTCCTTGCTGACAACTTTTACCTGGGATCACTGAATGTGTTTTAGTTAAATAACTGTTTCTATGAATTTTTAGAGTCTGAGTGCTTCATTGAAAAGGATGTGGAATCCCTCCTCCAAAATTACAAAATTTGAACATAATGATTAAAACTCATTATTACTAAATCATGGAAGAAACCCAGCCAAACAAGTCAGATACTAATAAATGATATTGTAAGACTGGTCTTTGAGAGTATATTTAATGGTAATGCCTACCTATCCAAATGCTTTCTCATTAAGATTTCTCTCACAACAGGGGAGGGAAAGTAGACTTAAAATTAATATACTTCAGGACCTTCAAAAAAAGTAAAGAGTTGTCTTCATTTAATAAAGCCTTTCCTCATATATTTTGTGTAGGGTCTTGGAACAGATGAAGACACCTTAATTGAAATTTTGGCATCAAGAAGTAATGGGGAAATCGGAGAAATCAACAGAGTCTACAGAGAGGGTAAGTCACCAGTGACTTATACAAACATAATGAGATAGATGAGAAGGAGAATATTATGTTTCCTAAAATTTAAAATTTGTTGGTGGTTACAGATTCTTTGTAAACTCTGTATAGTATTTAGGGCAAACAAAAAGGCATCATGACAAGCAAACTGAGAAAAAAACAACAAAAAAATAATTTTTACAATTAAAATCTGTGACAAATGAAATCAACACTGAATGCAGGGAATTGGTCATGTAGTAAATATATGTATTCATTAATTGGGTTCTTGTAAGTGTACTCCTTTCCAATGTTTTGAGGCTGGTTTCTGAAGGAGAGCTTTTTCTTTGAAGAGAGCCTGAAAAATGGCTCAACTTTCCTTTTTCCTTTACAAGATTACCCAGCTAGGAGGTTATAAGTAACATTATTCTTAATTTTGGCTTTTCAAACATGGGTAAATTATTATGTCTCTAGGGATGATTAAGAAAAATAGAAATTATTATTTACTTGCTGTAAGGACTTGAGAACAGATATGTATTTCTTTTTTTTAATTTTAAATTTTACTTTATCATATTCTGTTAATGAAAGAGCAGAACCGTAGCAAGGAATTCTCTGGAAGTACCCTGTATTATTCAGCATCTTTTGTCTCTCAACTTTAGAACCAATGCACAGCAGTCCAAAAGATTTTACCTGGAGACCACACCTACCACAATATTCTGTGTGGCATATCTTGAAGGAAATAGAATGTATAATTACTCCTCATACAATAGGTTTATAGTCTAATTTAATAGAGGAAATTTTAAATCTTGTGTTTTGAGATCTCATGTGAAACCTGGTACTGTGGGCCTTTTGGTGCCAAACAAATAAGTTAGGGTGATCCTATGCCAGGGATTTTAAGTTCATGGCCTCCCTGGGCCAATTTAGGCTTTTGGAATTTCATAAAATACTCCCAGTTTTAACAACAAATACAACAGCTAAAGTTTATATAGCACTTTAGAGTTTTCAAAGAACTCTACATATATTATCTCCTTCTATCCTCATAACAAGCCTATGAGTTGGGTGCTATTATTATCCCCATTTTATGGATGAGGAAACTGAGGCTCACAGAGATTAAGTGACTTGCAGAGGGTCACAGAATTAGTAAGTGTCTGAGGTAGCATCTGAACTTTTATCCTGGCATTTTATTCTTTTGTGCACTTAGAAATAATTTGAATTTGTATTTATGTACACACACATTTTATTATTTCTACTTGATCATAATCTTCTCAAGGACAGGACTAGCATCACATTTATTTTTGTACCTCATCTGGTATCAAACAGTGCACATAATAAAATATTTTTTTCAATGAAGGAACAGTGGTATCATTGAGCAACACAAAGAGCAAGATTGTTATTCAACTGTTCAAAATGAAAAAAAAATACCCATCTCTAGTTTCCATTAAGGTTCCACATTATCATGTATTTTGCAACGTCTATGTATTTTCTAGCATCATATTGCTTTTAGTGTTTCCATCTTTTTTTCATGTAACCAAAAACAATGAATACAAACTGAATTTTATCCTAGCATCTCACTTTATAATGGGAAAGTATTTCTTTTTTCTCACTTTGCCTGCATGGGTTTAAGGAAAACATATATTGCTGAATGGATTACCCATTTAATGGGTATCTATACAGTTTAATTCTGCTAGCAATGTAAACCAGCCCCTGAATGTCTCTGATGGTGATGAAGCAATGTGGCATTCTCTCATTTACTGCTGCTTTACTGAACAAATGACTTTGATGATACAAAGGCATACTTACTTTGGTTCTACTATTATGTAGAGGAAGATACATTTTTTTCTCATTTAACATATAACTTCTTTGATTTTTCAATCTTGCAATATAGAGCTTAAGCGAGATCTTGCCAAAGACATCACCTCCGATACATCTGGAGATTTTCAGAAGGCTTTGCTTTCTTTGGCCAAGGTATGTGATTGATTTAAGTAACTTCAGTGAATGTCACCTTTTGAAAAGAACAAACCATAATTTTGAAATCTTTCCAGAAATTTATCTTCTTTCCTTCATGTGTTATTCCTAAAATTTTTATGAAAAATATTATTATAAAAATGCTTTGGGTTATGTTGAAGAAAATAAGTTTTAAAGGAAGAATAATGACATTTCCTCTCTCCCCTTCCACCAGGGTGACCGAAGTCAGGACGTTGGTGTGAATGATGATCTGGCTGATAATGATGCCAGGGTAAGGATACCCTTATCACTGTGAATTTTCTTTCCTTTTCTCTCTTTTTTTTTCCTTTTGGAGGGCAATTGGGGTTAAGTAACTTGCCCAAGGTTACATGGCTAGTTTTTTTGTGTGCATGTTAAGTGTCTGAGGCTGGATTTGAACTCAGGTCCTCCCGACTCGAGAGCCAGTGCTCTATTCACTGCACCACCTAGCTGCCCCTGAATTTTCTTTTCTAATATCCTGTTTTTGATGTAGCTACCCTTTCTGGATAGAATTTTCCAATTTTCTTTATGTATGAGTGTCTCCTCATGACTTTTTTTTGGAGGCCAATAGTTGACCGACCAATATTAAAGACTAACTAAAATCTGATGATTTCCTTTTTCTTTATTCTTCCTGTGCTTTTAATAAAGAAGGAATTAGTGAGAGGAGAAAGTATTAAACACTTGCTACGTGTCAGGACCCGTGCTAATCACTATTAATACAAATAGAAGCAAGCAAGTCCCTATCCTCAAGGAGCTAACATTCTGATAGAGAAAAACAGTATTATATACATGGAAGTAGAGTTGAGAAAGAGGGAGATGGGTAAGGCAAAGCTTAGAGATAGTCAAGAAGTAATGTGATTCTGAGACTGTTCAAGATAAAGTGGAAGGTTACCGATCAGAGTCCAGGGCTCCAGGGGGGCAAGAAATGGAATCATAAATCTCATGCTGGAAGGATCTGAAAGGCCAGCTAATTTAACACCTTCGTTTCACAGAATAAGAAATTGAGGCTCATTGTAGTTAAGTACTTGCCCAAAGTCATAGAGGTAATGAACATAAGGGGCTAGATATAAAGTCAAGTGTCAGTATTATTTTTGTTATACTGTGTTCTTATATATTAAATAAATAAGGGAATGAAAGAAAGCATTTATTTACTACTCTATATTTTTTCATAAAATGATTACAAGCATTCTTCCTGATTCCACTAGTACTTTCAAAGGATAATATTAAACTTTAGTACAAATCCCATTAATCAAAAACATTTCTTATTGGTCACATAATGTTAATTTTATATTGTTTCAAAGTCAGTGATAATCTGTGATATGAGATGTGCATTCAAGGAGGAGATATTAAATGAACTAGAAATAGGGACAATTATGAATTAGCAGTATCATTTTGGGGTTAATAAGTATTGAAAAAATAACGAAGCTTCAGATAATGTCCTCTTATCACCACTAATTAAAGGATATTCTTCTGTAGCCTTTACCATTAATGCTGGGTACATAGTAACCACTGAACAAATATCTATTGAGAAATCCCTCAGGAAGCATACCATGCTTTCTACTTCTCCAAATGGGAAAAAATCCAGTTTCTCTCTTGGATTGTTTTTTCTGAAATTTTCATTTGGGCAACATTTAAGGAGTAATTACTGTTTATTTTCTACTTTACAACAGGCTTTATATGAAGCAGGAGAGAGAAGAAAAGGAACTGATGTGAATGTATTCAATACTATCCTTACCACAAGAAGCTTCCCTCATCTTCGCCGTGGTAAGTAAAAGACACTGTTTTTTTGGAAGGGGGTAGGGTAAGAAATGGGGTACATTACTTTTTTAGAGCTGGATACAGAGAAGAACTTCCCTGGAAACAGTGTAGCCATATTGGAGAACTATAAACTATCAAGTTTACATTCATTCTTTTCTTGCTATCTTGCAAATGAAATCTGTAACTGGACTCTTAGCCCATTTTCCTTCTCAAATGAAAAGAAATAAATCTTTTTCAAGGTCATTCCTATATCCCATAATACTCCAAGTATGGAGGCCTTTATATAGTTGTCTTTCCCATGTATTTTCTGACTTCTTTTTTGAATGTGTAGCATTTTTAAAAGCACAAATTTAATCCATTTGGTAACCTTGCAGTGTGATTTGAATTAAGAATTTAGGGTCATAAGTGAAGGTGAACTGTCTGCATCATTCTCAGTGGTTAATAATGAGATAGCTTGTGATCTGTATTCCCTCAAGTCTGGTTCTTGCTCCCCTCATACAAGGGTTCATTTCTTTTCTTGGCCCTAAGTTTGTCTCTGAGGGTGAGGGGATAAATCTTTTAACTCAATTTTATTTTCCTCTTTTAGTGTTTCAGAAGTATTGCAAATACAGCCAACATGACATGAACAAGGTATTGGACCTGGAACTGAAAGGTGATATCGAGAACTGCTTAACTGCCATTGGTATGTGACTCTGCAGTTGAAATAGGCTATAGTTTGAAATTTAAAAATATTCTTCTATAGAGAAATTGTATTTTTATTATATTCAAGTTCTGCTGGAGTAAATCTGGCCCACATTCTTGGTAAAGAGCTTTCCTCTTTTCCTCTGACAAGAGATGCCTTTATAAGAATTCCAACATTGTCCTTTTATCTCAAGTATAGCTGAGAGTAGACAATGTAGATTAGGGGAGGGGGAATGTTTCAGTTCAATCATTTTCTCCTGGAATGTGCTGGGGACTGGGAATCTCACTACAAAAGTGAGACAGTTTGTCCTTAAAGAGTTTGCACTCTAACAGAGCGATATAGCATGTTCACAGGTAAGTATTTGAATGATACACATAAAAGAAATACATGGTGATTTGGGGAAATGATATATCAACGACTCTGGGAATGAGGTTAAAGTTTTTGTTATTTTATGATTTAAAAGTTGCTATAGAATTTCTTCCCATTTGAGAGGGGACAGATTCTAGGGAAAACTGTGCATGCGCAAATCTTGCCTGGTAAAGAGATCACTATCAACTTAGAATCAAAGAATCTCAAAATTTAAGGGAATTTTAGAGTTTCATATAATCCAATCTGTAAGTAATAACCCCTAGAATTTAAATAGATTTGCAGAGGGATTTATAGATATTAACACATTTAATTCTCACAACCACCTTGTGTTGTAGGTGCTATTATCCCCATTTTACAGGTGAGCAAATAGAGGGAGACAGAGGTTTAGATGACTTGTCAGAGGTCACCCTAGTGACATTAGGAAAAATTCAAACTCGGCTCTTCTTGGCTCCTGGTCCATCCCTTCACTGCTTAATATCCCTGATAGATGTTCATCTGGCTTTCACTTGTAAACTCTTGATGCTGGACAACTACTAATTTATAAGGCAGGACATTTCATTGGACAATAGAAATGCTCCCTTACCTTGTGATCTATAAGCCATCTCCCTGAATCTGCTTTGCTTTGATCCTAATTCTGCTACCTTCTGGAACCACATAGTCAATTTAATCGATTTTCCAAATGGCAGCTCCTCTTATATTTGAAGTCAGGTATCACATCCTCCTTAAGTTTGCTTTCTTAAACATCCTAGAAATCTTTGACTATTCTTCCTATCACATCATTTCAGTGTCTTCCTCATAGAGATGCCCTCAGTTTTCAGTGTCTTTGAAATATGACACCTAGAGCTGAACACTGTATTCTATATGTGATCTTAGCAACCATTGTAATTTATTATTCCCTTGTTTTGGAAATAATGTTTCTATTACTATAGACTTTCAGCTTTTATTTTTCAGCTTTCTGACATGGTGCATTCACTTATGTTAAACTTATTGTTAACTAAAACGTCCAACGTCCTCCACATAAATGTTCTCTAATCTTTTCTAATATTTGTACAGTTGAGACTTTTAGATTTTTATCCTCAGGTTGCATTTTACCTTTATCATTACTAAATATAGTCTTTTTAGTTTGCTCCTCATCTTTTTCAATGCTCTTGGTTTCCCCCCAGTTAGAGCAAATGGAAATTGCCTCAGCTAGGTGCTAAGAAATCTTTAAAACCTACTAATCTCTTCCTTAAGGAAAGTGAGTGTTACTGTAGTAGCAAAAAAGGGAATGGAGGAGCTTCATAAAAGCACATTTTGAAACAGCATAACAAACACAAATCAAAGCAAACAAAAAACAGCAAAATAATAATTAAAGCTATGTAAAAGTGGATTAGACTGCCACCAGAGATGGGTTCTTCCCTTCCCCCCATCACTGATGAGCTTCAATTGGAGATGATTTTATCTGCTGCTACATCATATGTTTCTTACCTGCCCAGTAAAATTCATGCCATAGAGTCTTCCAAACATCTATAGTATGACAGGGCAGTTTTGCCTCCATGTGCTACAATGGGAGAATTACTACACAAAGCTTAAAAAAAGCCATATGACCATCTGACTAGTTATTTATCAATTAGCAAATAAATAAAGCACTTGCTGTGTGCCAGGCATTGTGTTAAGTTCTAGGGATATAAGAAAAAGGGAAGTGGACCCTGTTCTCACAGGGGAGTAGAACATATATAAAAGTAAGTATTTATAAAATAAAAAGAGTAGATAGAAGGAAGCCTTTGAGGTATATTGTAGCATTCTGGCTATTCCAGGTTAGATCGGATCACCTCTAAGGTCCTTTCAAGTTCTAAGAGTCCGTGATCCTATAATTCTCTATCTGGGAAAGGGTAGATCCTCATTTACCATTCCCCCATAATGTCAACATGATGTTTTTACCCTATGATAAGGATGTCAGTTATAAAATATTCATTCTCTTTCATTAATTCATTCTCTCACTCTCTCTTTTCTCTCTCAGTGAAATGTGCCACAAGCAAACCAGCTTTCTTTGCTGAGAAGCTTCACAAAGCCATGAAGGTACAGTTTAACTAAAGGGTTTTCTTTGGGGAAGTCTCACTATTTACAAGTAAAGAAATGATATGTTTGTACTTGCAGGGAGGAAAAATACATTTAACTGAGCAACTTTCATTAGTCTGATTCAGTGTCTTCATTGAAAAATAGAAACTTATTTGACATTTTTGAAAAGCTGTAGTTGGATTTGACGTGTTTGGGGTGATTTTTGATCGTGCACTTGAATTTGTAATTAAAGTCCTTTGATGAGAAACTTTGGTTTGCTTTGCGCATTGCATAAAATTCCAATGCGCATGAAAATTGTGACATTTTCTTCTTCCTCTTAGCCCTTGCTCTTTAACAAGTGCCATCAAGGTTATTGGCATTCTAATTTTCCTGTGATTAAATTTCATCTTTTAATTATGTATTTCTACTGTCCACAAAGCAAGAGTTGAATTAAAGAAACACAGAGAGCAACAGATATTTCATGTTTTGCTTAGATTTTTAGAAATTATTTCCAACAACCTTCTTTCTGCTAAAAAAAACAAAAACAAAAACAAGAGATGCTTTGGACTTAGGTGATTTTTACTGGGCTAATAAGTTCACAGTATCCCTTACATTCATTTGCTTTCTGTTGATCTGTCTATTCCCCTAATTACCAAAAACAACCAGTGGAATGGAAATCAATGGATGTTTAACAGATACTCAGTGGCTTCATCTTTTAGTTCTCATGGACTTTCCTGTACCCTCTTCTTCAGGAAAGAAATAGAAGGGGAAAAAAAACTTTTCAACTATTTCTATGTTTTATTATATAGTAATTGGATTGTAAAAAAATTATATGCCTTGTACTTTACAACTAGAAGGGATAGAATAATTATATTTGTTTTTTTTGTTTCTGTCTCAAAACCTTATTTTCTGCATTTTGCATAATTCTTCTCACAGGGATTGTTATCTTCAAATATCAACACCTTACAATAGAAAAAAATTGTTATTTTTCTTCATTAGTAAAGGTTGCTAATCAGAGAACAGTGTACAAAAGGACAGGCATATATGTTCATTTGCTTACATCAATTCACATATCACACATGAATATATATATCAATTTATAGGTATTTGTATATATTCTCAGTTTTTAAAAATTAATAGGAAAGTATGAAGGAAGATAGATATGTTTTACAAAGAGTAGATCTGTTTATGAGCCAACCTTCATCCACCCCATGATAATAAGTCTGTTCATTATTTCCAAAATGAAGAGGGTGGACTAGACCCTCTAGTCTAGAAAAGTTCACAAACTTTTGGCTCTCAGTACCTCTTTCTACTCTTCACACTTTTTGAGAACTCTCTAAAGTGCTTTTATTTATATATAAGGACTCTATCTATTGATGTTTAACATAGTAGAAATTAAAATGTCTTAGTATTATTATGAAAATCGTTTTGACCTCACAGATATCATAAAAGTGTTTTAGAGATCCATATGGGTTCCTAGATCTTACTCTGAGAACCCTTAGACTGGATAATCTCCAAGTTCCCTTCTAGCTCTTACATTCTGTGAACCTATGAATATTCTCTATATGAATAAAAAGGTAATTCCTTCACATAGTATAGGGCTTTGGAGTAGAAAAGTCAATGATGATTTGAAGCATAAAACCAAAGAAACTTTTAAAACATACCTCAGATTCTTTTGCATTGATTGTGAACTCAGGGCTTCTCTCTGCAAGTCTGAGTTCATTCTACTGCGCCATGAGAAGTCCTAAGTTGTTTCCTTTAGGACACAGAGATGTGTTCAAGGTTATACAACTAGCATCAGACATACAGTCCTATCTTGTGTCTTCCAAACCCCAAGACTACCCCTTTGTCTACTGTGCTACGTGATCTGTATATGTGTATGCTGTATGACCAATTCTTTCAGAAACGAATTGGCGTAGATGAACACAGCAGGCCTTTCCGCCCTTACCCCAACTTAGTGGCAATGTCATGACTTAAAAGTGACCGTTATTTGTTTTGAATAGGGGGCTGGAACTCGTCATAAGGACCTTATCAGGATCATGGTTTCTCGTTCTGAAATCGACATGAACGAGATCAAGGTATACTATCAGAAGATGTACGGCATCTCCCTGTGCCAAGCCATCCTGGTATGTTTTGTTTCTTGTTACAACATTATATGACAATCGACAATTCTGTTTTGGCTTAATGTATTATTTGTTCCAAGTAGATAGCAAATATATGCTTAAATATTATTATTTTTATTCATTTTTTTGTTTAGAAATTGCTTCTTTTTCAATTTGATGGAAACCCAGGCTAATTTTCACTCTTGGGGAGAAATATTTCTAGTTTTTAATGATATTTTGTTGAATTTTGGGTCCATTTGAGAAACTGTCACAGGAATCAAAGATAAAATTTTTTCTGTGACAAATGTTAGCCTTCAATAGGAGATTTTTATCATAGATTGGTGTAAAAAGAAATTTTAAAACATCTAGTCCAAACTTTTCATTAAAAAAAAAATAGGTGGTTAGGTGGTGCAGTGAGTAGAGCACCAACCCTGGAGTCAGGAGGACCTCAGTTCAAATGTGGCCTTAGACACTTAACACTTACTAGTCATGGGACCTTAGGCAAGTCACTTAACCCCGATTGCCTTGCAAATCCCCTCCAAAAAGCAAAAAAAAAAAAAAAGATAGAGAAATTAAAATATCAAACAGTTCTTTAGTGATAGAGTCAGAACTAAAACTCAGAGCTCCTGATATAGAGCATGTTTTCCTTTCCACTGAACCTTGCTATCTCTAAAATTAAAAAAAGTAGTAATTGAGTGTTTGGTGCATACATGTTTTTCTTTTCGTAGTTTCTCAATATTACAATTAATTCCTTTTGACTATAAAGGGATCATGTGGTTCTGCAATGGATTGTTGGTTAGTTGTTCAGTTGGAACCATCTTCCAAATTGCATTTTTTGGAGGCTTACTTTGGGGAAATAGTGCTTGGTTCTACCGAAAATGGATTCATTTTCTAAGCATTTGTCAGTGAATGATTAAAGTATGTCTCAATTTCATTTCTTAAAGGGGAGACAAGGGAGGTGTAATTGTAATTTCTTTTAATTTGTATAGCTAGGATGTTTCAAGAATAAATGAATGAGAATTATATTTATAGATGAATCCTATTAAACCTAAAAACCATTAATACTAAATTACACAAAATATTCTCAAAAATTAAGGAAGCACCCTATCAAACTCATAGTTGTCTTATTTTATGTTTCAGGAAAGACTAAAATAAAGAATTATGAGGGGCGGCCAGGTAGCACAGCAAGTAAGAGCACCGGCTCCAGTGTTGAGAAGACCTGGAGATCGAATCCCAGGCTCAGACACTTAGCACCCACCCAGAAACACCTGGCCGTGTAACCTTGAGCAAGTTACTTAACCCCAATTGCTTAGGGGCGGCCAGGTGGCTCAGCGAGTAAGAGTACCGGCTCCAGTGTTGGGATGACCTGGAGATCAAATCCCAGGCTCAGACACTCAGCACCACACCCAGAAATAACTGGCCATGTAACCTTGAGCAAGTTACTTAACCCCGATTGCTTAAAAATATAAAAAAAAAGGGAAAAAAAAGAATTATGGACCAATGTAATTAATAAATATTAATTAAAATTATCAATACAACTGACAAAAAACCCCTCTAGCAATTATTTACAAAATCATCCACTATGGCTAAATTGTATTCGTACCAGAGATCTAAGGATAGTTCAGCATAAAGGAATATAATTGATCATGAACATAATTAATCAGATTAAAACAAAGAAAAACCTAAAACCATGTGATTTAATCAATGGATGCATAGAAAAAGGAACACATGACAGAATAAATTTCAGAGCTCCTTAAAAGAATTGGCACTAGTTTAATTCAAGCTATATTTTTCTTATTAAGTGACAAAAATCCACCTAATAGAAAGGAGTAGCCAAAGAAATATAACTGTCTCTGTTTCTAATGAGCTATCATGAACAACTCTAACATGTGATACGATTAGCTCGATATCATGTTACCTCTAGTCATAAGGCATGGCTTTGTATTTTATCATGTGATGGTATTACAAAACATTATCTGTTTCAATCACTTTGAAATCTGAATCCGCTCATCTTTGCCCATTCTGGGAAATAATCAACAAACAATTATTTGCTAAATTTCTGTTGTATCAGGGGTATTTAAAAATGAATGATCTTACAATTACTGATGACCTCAAAGGATTGATGGCTATTTTCAGGTAATATTCATATATATTTTCTTAATTTACAGGATGAAACCAAGGGAGATTATGAAAAAATCCTGGTTGCTCTGTGTGGAGGAAACTAAATGGCATTATTGTGATATACTCCAGCTTTATCATCAGAAGATATTATTAATTCATCTCTGCTACCTTTAAAATATAGCATAGATTCAGAGAAGTTTTTTTAAAGCTTGGATTATCATTCAGCTATCAACTTTCTGGAAAATTTAGTCTGGAAAACTTATTCTTTTTTATCTCAACGCTGTAAAATAGTGCTAAGATTTTTTTAAAAACAATATTTATCCAAAAACCATGTACCCAAAATGTTTACATTTAACAACATTAAAAGGTACAACTTAAGGACTTTATATAACATGGAAAATAAAGCAAACATGTAAAAAGGATTGATGTGTCATTGGTCATTTTATACTGTTTTTATTTTTGCACCAAATATGCATGGATACATACAGGTATTGGTTGAAGGCATTGAACACAAACTTAAATTACAGTGTTTTAGAGGAATAGATATTGAGGTTTCCCATTTTTTTATTGAATAGAATTGGCTTGTGCTTTAGAAAGCAACCGCTCAGATCTTAGGATTCTATAGTAGTTTCACCACAGGTAAACTGTTTCCATATTAATTAATTAATTTTTTTTTAGTTTATAAGTGTTGTGATACAGTTATAACTGTATAATTGAATATATTTCAGGAATTTGTGTCAATCAAAAAGACAAAATTACTAAAATCCTATTTTTAAATTACTAAATGGTGTACAAATGTCACGAACAATTATTTTTTATTAACCAAGTTTGTTTTTAATACAGCAAATAAGATTAAACCAACTACATATATACTATGGACCTGAAAAATACCAAAAAAGAATAACTGAGACTAGTTGCATCCACTGACGCAACCTTATCCTCTTATTAAGGAAGACTGTGTTATATGACCCCAATAAGAGAGCACCATAGTAATAATGTCCACAAATTTGACCAGATTTTTCTTGCCACTTAATATCTTCATTTAAATAGTAATACTCTTTTTGTTCTGAATTACTTTCATATAAGTCTTCCCATGTATATCTGTTAGAAAGAGGACTGAATTAGAGGTTGCATGGAGGTAAAGATTGGAATGATGGTAGTGTACATATATCTTCCTCTCTACCTTTTAAAATATATTTTATATTAATTAATTTATTTACTTTTAGTTTACAATATTCATTATTATTATAATTATAATATTACAACATTAAAGTATTATAATACAAATGAGAGTTTCAAATTCTCCCATCTCCCTCTCCTCCCTCCCCCCATGGTGGCATGCAATCAAATATAGGATCTACAAATACCTTCACATTAAACATCAATCAGGTTGTAAAGGAGGATTATAACCAATGGAATGAACAATGGGAAAGAGGAAACAAAACAACAAGAAAAAGAAAGAGAGCAGGTAGTTGGCTTCAATCTGCATTCAAACACTATAGTTCTTTCTCTGGATGTAGATATATCTTTCCTTCATGAGTCTATTGGAGTTGTCTTATAACCTTAAATTGCTGAGAGGAGCCCAGTCTATCAAAGTTGGTTGTCACACATACATTGTGCCTTTAATAGTATACAAATTTTTCCTGGATCTTCTCTTCTCACTTAACGTCAGTTTATATAAGTCTCTCCAGGTTATTATGAAATCCATCTGCTCCTCCTTTCTTATAGTACAATAGCATTCCATTACATTCATACACCACAACTTGTTCAGTCATTCCCCAATTGATGGACATCCCCTTGATTTCCAGTTCTTTGCCACCACAAAAAGAGCTGCTATAAATATTTTTGTACAAATGTTCCCCTTCCCACTTCTATGATCTCTTTCAGATACAACATTAGAAGTGGTATTGCTGGGTCAAAGGGTATGCACTTATTTATATCCCTTTGGCCACAATTCCAGATTGCTCTCCAGAAAGGTTGGATCAGTTCGCAACTCCAATTAGTGTTCCAATTTTCCACATCATCTCTACCATTTATCATTTTCCTGTTTTGTCATCTTAGCCAATCTGACTAAGGGAGATGTGGTACCTCAGAGTTGCATTTCTCTAAATCAAGAGGGATTTGGGGCATTTTTTCATACGCTTATAGATATCTTCAATTTCTTTCTCTGAAAACTGCCTATTTAAATCCTTTGACCATTTATCAGTTGGGCAATTACTTGTATTCTTATAGGTTTGACTCAATTCTCTGTACATTTTAGAAATGAGGCCTTTATCAGAGAAACTAATTGTAAAAATTCTTTCCCAATTTTCCTCTTCCCTTTTAATCTTGGTTCATTGGCTTTATTTGTACAGAAACTTTTCAATTTAATGCAATCAACATCATCCATTTTGCATTTTATAATATTCTCTAACACTTGTTTGGTCATAAAATCTTCTCTTCTCTTTAAATCTAACAGGTAAATTATTCCTTAATCCCAGATTGCTTACAGTATCAGCCTTTATACCTAGATTGTTCACCCATTTAGAATTGAGTTTGGTATACAGTGTTGGATATTGATCTATGCCATACTCTATAACAGTTTCTGCCATACTCTATTCCAGTTTTCCCAGAAGTTTTTGTCAAATAGTGAGTTCTTATCCCCAAAACAGGGGTCTTTGTGTTTATCAATCAGTAGATTACTATAGTCATTGACAATGAGTCTCATGTACCCACTCTATTCCATTGATCCACTATTCTACTCCTCAGTTAGTACCAAGTAGTTCTGATGACTGCGGTTTTATAAAACAGATTAAAATCTGGTATGGATAAGCCACCTTCCCTAGAATTTTTTTTTTTCACTAATTGCCTTGATATTCTGGACCTTTTGTTCATCCAAATGAATTTTGTTACTATTTTTTCTAACTATATAAAGTAATCTTTTGGTATATTGATTGGTATGGCACTAAATATGTAATTTAATTTAGGTAAAATTGTCATTTTTATTATATTAGCTCAACCCAGCCATGAACAACTGATGTTTTTTCAATTAGTTAGATCTGACTTTATTTGTGTGAAAAGTGTTTTGTAATTGTGTTCATATAGGTCCTGGGTTTGTTTTGGCAGGTAGATTCCCAAATATTTTATAATGTCTACAGAAATATTCAATGGAATTTCTCTTTCTATCTCTTCCTTTTGGATTTTGTCAGAAATATATATCCCTTTTAAATGTCATGATAATTATATAAATCTCAATATTGACAGGTATCAGTTTCCCATATAGGGATGTAAACAGTTTGCTCTTATTGAATCACAAAATTATGTGCATGCATGTTGTTTTCTTTGTTTAGCTTTATATGTCTCTCTTGAACCTTGTATTTGGAGATCAAATTTTTCATTGAGCTCTGGTTTTTTCATCAGGAAAATCTGGAAGCCCCTTATTTCATTAAATGACCATCTCCTTGCCTGAAAGATTATGCTCAGTTTTGCTGGGTAGATGATCCTTGCTTATAGCCCTAGCTCCTTTGCCTTATGAAATATAATTTTCTTATCCCTCTGATCTTTAAATGTGGAAGCTGCTAGGTCCTGTGGGTTCCTGACAGTAGTTCCATGATATTTGAATTCTTTCTGGCTGCTTTCACTATTTTATCCTTAACATTATGGTTCTGGAATTTGGCTACTATATTTCTTGGAGTTTTCAATTTGGGGTCTCTTTCAGGACACAATCTCTTGGAGGATGTTGTCCAGGCTATTTTTTTATCATGGCTTTCTGGTAGAATAATAATTCTCAGGTTATTTCTCTTGTATCAGTTCTCCAGGTCAGTTGTTTTTCCAATGAGATATTTTACACTTTCTTCTAATTTTTCTTTTTCTTTTTCTTTTTTTTTTTGCTCTTTGGAGGGCAATTGGGGTTAAGTGACTTGCCCAATGTCACATGGCTAGTTTTTTTTTTGTGTGTGTGTGTGTTAAGTGTCTGAGGTCAGATCTGAACCCAGGTCCTCCTGACTCTAGGGCCAGTACTCTATTCACTGAGCCACCTAGCCGCCTCCCTTCTAATTTTTCTATCTTTATATTTTGTTTGACTGATTCAATACATCACGGTGTCATTAGTTTCTATTTGACTGATTCTAATTTTTAGTGAATTATTTTCCTCAGTTAATTTTTTTCCTTTTAGGAGGGGGGTAGGTAGGGCAGTTGGGGTTGTGACTGGCCCAAGGTCACATGGATAGTTTTTTGTTAAGTATCTGAGGCTGGATTTGGACTTATGTCCTCCTGACTACAGGGCCAGTGCTCTATTCACTGCACCACCTAGCTGCCCCTATTTTACTTAGTTTTTGAAGCTCCTTTTCCATATTTTCAGATTTCAGTTTTATGGAGGTATTTTCTCCATTTAGATTTTGAACTTTCCATCCCAGTTCACAAATTTTACCTTTTAAGGTTTTTTTTTTCTTCAGTGAGATTTTTTTTTCCATTTTGGCCAATGTAATTTTAAAATGATTGGTCAATTTATCTTCTACCTCTCTAATTTGACTTTTAAAATCTTTCTTGAGCTCTTCCAAGAATGCTTTTTGGGCTTGAGACCAGTTCATATTTCCTTCTGTGGTCTCAGGTGTGAATATAGAGTTTATGGTGTCTCCTTAAAGTGATTCTTCTTGTTCACAATAAAAGGATTCAATTGTCTTTGGTTTTCCCTTTGTAATTTGCTTCTTTCCCACTGTGATTGTCTCCTGGCTTTTAAAGTGGATTTCTCCTTCTGGGGTACAGAGGGCTCTGACCCACACTTCTCAAGCTGGGAGCTAGGGGCCTTCTTTTTGACTTTGTATACTGTAGCCTCTGGTTGTCTAAACTGAGGCCAAGGCCAGGACTCTCAGTGTTTCCCCTAGCTTACTCTGAGACTCACAGAGTAAGGTGTGGGGGAGGGGTTGTCTGGTCATTTCAGGTTTCTGCCTCTGTGCTCCTGGGCACAGGCAGGCACCACAGCTGGTGGCTGGCAGAGCTGGTGTCTGCAGATTCCCCTGGTTGTGCTAAGGCACACCTGGGCTTCTGCTGTTAGTACTTGCTGGCTCTACCCCCCTGAACTTCAAGATCTCTGGCTGGTCAACTGAAATGGAGCTTGTTGGGATGCCTCCTGCCCTTCACTTCAGGCTAGGCACAGCCTCAGTCACCCTTCTTCTAGGATTCCCAAGCCTGCAGCTGCTTCCACTATTTCAGGATTTTTCACTGGGTGGGGCAATAACCTCTGGGTTTTCAGGGTCAGGGAGGGGGATTAGAGCAGCTAGGGTTTACTCTAGCATCTTGACTCTTGGAAGTTCAAGTAGGTGGTTTTTAAACATCCAGACTGTGGATTGATAGCCCCAGGAGAAGATGCTGCTGCTGCCATGGGCTCTATGCTTTCTCTTACTCAGCTCCAACTGATCCTCTATCCTACAGTGAGACGTCTGCAAATGCCCTTGTGGTGGATGAATCGTCTGGCCAGGGCTTGCTCTTGCTCCACTGTGGTCTGCTCTTAGGTCTGCGCTGGTGAAGCCCCCATGTGCTCCATGTTCCCCCTGCCCAGTCTTACATGGGCACTTTCCTGGTCAGGGAATCTGTCACATTACATCTCCCAATGGATTCTGTCATTCTAAAATCCATCCAGATTCACTTTTTAGAGGTTGCTGATGGAATGCACGTAGGAATTAAGGCGAGTTCTGCATTCACCCTCTCTACCTTTAACAATAGGAAGTTAAAATATCTTAATGAAAACTAGAAACAAGGGCAGGAAAAATAGGAAGCTATTGAAGGTACATCATGTGGGTTACACAGGAAGGAACCCTTTTTAATATGACTTTTAAAATAAATGTGCATACAAAATGTCAGAAGATTCCACTTCTCATGGCATATAGATTTCAATTTTCTAAATAGGGTCACATGTATATACTTAGAATAGGCACAGATTTTCAAAGTGGTCATATTTACATAGCCACTTGGTCTGGTTCTGACCTTCCCTTTTTGTCCAGTACTTTTTTTTTTGTCCAATAGTAGGCTTTTAAAAAACATAGATGTAGAGTTATTAGAGACATAGATGTAGAGTTCAAAGTTCAGAGCCCCTCTAGTCTAATTCTTTCATTTTTTAAAGGAAGAAACTGAGGTCAGGAACATAAATGACTTTTATTATATTTCTCCTAAAACCTTCCACTTTTCCTACCTTTGGTCTAGGGTACCACTGTCCTCCCAGTTAGCTAGATTTCCAACTGCAGGAACTTCATTCCTCACCTCACCCCAGATAGCCAATCTGTTGCCAAGATATTACATATTCCCTTCTTTCCTCTGAAACTGCTGCCACTCTCTTTCAAATCCTTACCACCTCATGCCATACCTACTCCAATAGTACTCTGATTAGTCTTTCTGCCTTAAGCCTCTCCCCACCCCAATCCATCTTCCACTCAGATGCCAAAGTGATTTTCTTAATGCTCATGTTGCCCTCTCACTCAGTAAATATCAGTGGCTCCTTATTGCCTTCAGGATCAAATATAAGTTTATTTGTTGAGCTTTTAAAGCATTCAATTACCCAGTCCCTTCCAACCTTTCTAATCTTATACTTTACTCCTAGCTACAATGGTATTCTTCATATAGGACACTCCATTTTCTGACATGCCTTTTCATGGGTTTTCCCCCATGCCTGGAATGTGATCCCTTCTCAACTCTACCACTTTGCTTGGCTTCTTCTGTTGCTTTCCAAACTTACCTCAAATCCTACCTTTTTTCAGGAGGTCCTTTCCATTCCCTGTCTCTCCTATCCACACCACCACCTTCCCTTCCCTTCTCTCCTAGATTGTTTCCATTTTAGCATGTATATATCTCACTTGTAGAGATGTCTGCCTATTGGATCCCCCATTACAATCTGAGCTCCTTGAGGGCAGGGCTGCCCCCCCCCCTTTTTTTACAGCCCTCAGTGCTTAGCATAGTGTCAGGTGCTTAATAGATACTCAGTACTTGTTGACTCAGATCCAGTAGTCACTATTAACTCCTGATAGAATTGGCTAGCAGTTCCATTAACTATATGCTCTATAAAGCTTGCCTTTAAGAATAAAAATCACCTCTCAAGATTATGACAAAGGTGGAGTTGGTATATGGGCCTGAAGCATCTTGTACAGGACACAGATATGAAAGAGTTTTGCCCTTTATGGATAAGGGAACAGTTTAAATTTTCCTCAGACTGAAAGGAGGTAGGGGTGCTTAAGGATGGGAAGCATAAGTACATAGATTTTTGATCTCTACAAAGAATAAATGTGTGTAGTTTTCAATAGTGGTGAACCTTGGGCAATGAAGTGTACTTTTCTTCAGACTTGAGCAGAGTAAGGAAGAAGAGGGGATATTTCCCATCATATTCCAAGAAGCTTTTGCTTTCCCCCAATCATGGGGAAAATACTCCTTATTTTATAAATGAGGAGATGTAGGAGTGGAGAGGGTAAGTAACTTGCCCAAAGTCCCTTCTTTTTAGCCCCCTTGCTGATAAGTGGCTATAAGCAGAGATCAAATTTTCTTGCATTATTTGGCTTGATTTCCTAGCATTTAGGATACCACATGCAGCATTTAGAAGGTCTTTAAGGGAATTAGAAGCGATCACTCTCTCTTCACTATTGTTTTCCCTATTCTTTTTTCCTATTTTCCTTCCTTTCTGAGAAAAGCTAAACTCACATATCAGGGTGTGGCCTTATGATATGTTTATGGGCAGAGGAGTTTTTTTGAAATATTACTCTTAGCTTGAGTGGAAGTCAAGTTTTGGTTTGGTAATCTCTTTCTGTGGAAGAATGGATTATGTTATGTTTGTATTTGGCAAGTCAGACAGGGAAGGAGAACAAAGGAACTCAAGATTCCAGTTTAAAAAAAAACAGAACAGTTTCTTGATGAGTAGAGTGTGATTAGTTACCTGAATAAATGGAGAGCAAAACAAGTCAGAATAGGCAGGGACTGAAATGAATCCCAAGATTAACAGGCTGCAGAGACTCAAGGAAAACTAGTAATGCAATGAGGTCTTTGTTGTTATTCAGTCATTTCAGTTATGTCTGACACTTCCTGACCCTACTTGGGGTTTTCTTGATAAAGATGATGGAATGGTTTGCTTTATCCTTGTCTAGATTATTTTACAGATGAGGAAACTGAGGCAAGTAGGGTTACATGACTTACCCAGGGTCACACAGCTACTAAGTGTCTGAGGCTGTATTTGAGTTCATGAAGATGAGTGGTCCAGCACTGTATCCACTGCACCACTTAACTGCCCTGATGAGGTCTTAGGTAGCATTAAAAATTAAAAATTTAAATTTTAGCAAGATTAGTTCATGAATATGCTCACAACTTCTGATTGCTCCGTATTTTAGTCAATTACTATTTGTCTATGGCAGTTTTTCTCCCTATATCCCATACGAGGTGGCCTTTGTCTCAGATGCATTAGTCCTGAAAGTGTGTTTGAAATACACCTCTATTCTGTTCCTAGAAGACATTATTTGAGCATTTCTATCCTGCTAAAAATTTTATGGACCATGCATGTTGCGTTTACTCTTAGATTCTGGGCTTTGCATTGTTAAATTGGGTTCCCGTGGCATATACAGCCCAAGAACCTTTCTATTCAAACCAAGTCTTCATCATTTGAATCTAATCTCATATGTTACCCTTTACCTTCTCCCCACCTTTAGACTCATTTTAAAACTGCATATATAGGAATAAATATAGTTGCATCTGACTCTTTGTGACTCCATTTGGGGTTTTCTTGGCAAAAGTGCTGGAACAATTTACCATTTTCTTTTCCAGATGAGGAACTAAGGCCAACATAGTTAAGTGAGTTACCACTTAACTTGTATTTACATAGCTAGTAAGTACCTGAGGTCACATTTGAACTCAGGTCCTCCTGTCTCCCAGACCAGTGCCCTATCTACTCTACCATGTAGGTGCCTGAAAGATAAAAACAAATAAGTGTTTTTAAGTCTATGTCATCAACTTTGTCCAATCTAGATTTATTTTGCAGCCTTTTATCAAATGTGACTATCCTATCTCATACATTAAATCCTGGGAATATAAGTATGATCTTTTGAACTTGGGGTGTTATTTTAACAATAACTATCACAAAAGTTAAATAATAATAGTCTCCTTTACTCTAGCAACAGTTGACTTTACCTTTATTTGACTTCGTAGCAATCTGTTCATAGGTCTGAGACAGAGTGAAGGCTTTCTATTATAAACTTATATATTACCATTTTTAAAAATTAGTTAGTATTTATTGAACAGAAAGATAGGCTAGAAAATACACAATGGCAGCAGTTTCAGGTCTTGAGTAATGAAAATCTTCTAGCAAATTTCATAGGAATACTGAGCAAAATCAGACTACATGTGAGGAAAAGTATATTTTCCTCCATGACCTTTCATATATCCTATACTTCTTGAATTTTTCTGTGGTGGAGATGGGTTTGCTAAGAGTAGACATAGGAGTCATAGACATACTGCTGTCTGGAAAATATGTCTAATAGCCTGAAATCATGAGAATTTCCCTATTCTGCTTAAGGGAACAATCATAAACCTATTATTGAGTGAGGGAACCTAAAAATGAACTTAATCTTGTGACCACAGATGCCAAGTTGTTTTAGATCCTAAGAAGAGCTCCTATAAGAGCTTATAGGCAATTTAGTCATGGTGTTGGCTTGAGGACAAGAATAAAACAATAAGATTCTATAATAGGGCACAAAAGAAATTGAATTTAGAAGCAGAGGTCTTGGGTTTGAATCTTACCTCCTTTGTTTGTTAGCTATGCCATTTGACCAAGTTTTTGGAATAAATGTGTTTCTTTTACTTGTTTCTTTGTTTTTAAATAGAATTAGAAGCTTGATTAGATGATCTCTACGACATTTTTTAGCTTTAATTCCTAAGATAAGCAAAGAGAATGGAATATATCCACATGAAAACAATGTGATTGAACAACATAGATTCATAATTAATTTCAACTGAGAAGGTATAAGATAAAACTACAGGGAAATGAGATGTGAGGAGCAGGAATCTTCTTGAAGTTTTGAAATGAAACAAATCACTTGTCTACTAGAAAAGATTATAGCATGTCAGAATTGTAAAGAACCGGAGAAGTAATCTATTCCATTCTGTACCTGGAAATGAATCTCTTCAACAACATTCCTGGAAAGAGGTCACCAGGTCTTTTATTGAAGATGACTGGTGATAGGAATTCATTAACAAAACAAACCATTCCATTCTGAATAGCTTTTTCAATGCTTATAAACTCTTTTCATTCAATTTTTTTATTTCATATGTGGCTATTAATAATGAACCAAAGCTTCCAGGGAAGCTTTTTTTTTAAATCACTTACCAGAATTGATCTAGGTTAAATCATCTTCATAGTTACTAATTATGCATATTTGCTTTCTAATAAATCAACCATGCTAGAGAATTTGGTCATTGCAGCTGATTTCACAAAACTATTAGAGGTTAAATTGATTAGCTTATGCCGATAATTCAGTCTCAGTGAGATTAGCTGTTTTGTGTCATAGGATCATAGGACTTAAAACTTGGAGGGGGCTTGTAAAACCCTCTAGCCTTCTACTCTCTATTTTACAAATGAAGAGATGTAGAAGTAGAGAGGGTAAGTAACTTGCCCAAAGTCACATGTAGTACAAGTGGTAGGGCTGGGATTTGAAACTGGAATTACTGAATTACAGAGTTTGAGACTTGGAAGGAACTTTAGCAGTCCATGTCATACATGGAGTTCCCACTACAAATCAGATTTAGTGCTCTTTCTGCCAAACTAAGTTGATCACACATCTCCTGAATCCATCTAGAGATCATCAAAAATATAAAATCATTCATATTTCCAAAGTCATATGCAAATTGATTTCGATTCTAAAATTAATTTTCCTGGGGGTAATGGAAGGAACATGAGATTGTTTTAGGCATAACTTTTTTGACCTTCTTTTATATAAA
This sequence comes from Petaurus breviceps papuanus, assembly GCF_028583685.1. Taxonomy (NCBI): domain Eukaryota; kingdom Metazoa; phylum Chordata; class Mammalia; order Diprotodontia; family Petauridae; genus Petaurus; species Petaurus breviceps. The sequence continues at coordinate 529,080 of NW_027185764.1, forward strand.
GCTAACCAAATCAAAATTATATTCAGTGGCAATTTTAACCTTCTTAACATATACACACCCTTGTCTATGTTAAATCCAAACTCGAAAATCTACTTTGTTCTTCAAGCCTATACTTGCTAAATAAACCATGAATAATGATGTGTTCTCCTAGAGGAAGAAACATTTGTGTTCATTACAATGTTTCTGTTAGTTTTGACATGGCAATGTAGAAATTAGGGCACTAAGCAAAAGTTATTAATAGCATTATTTTTAACATAAACCTATCAATCTATAGGGTATTCTAACATACTTTATAAACAAGCTGTTGGCTCCAAAGAAAGTAAATATTTGTCTGTTACTATTTATTAGAAAATTTTAGTCGATATAAAAGAGTTGCTAAACAAAAGTATTCAAATGAACATAGTAACCAGGTCAAACAGCACATAATCTCCTTGCCAAACTGTGAGACATTGGTTTGCATAAACTTGTTTGCAACATTATGTGAAAGAAGAAATAGATTAGGAACATTTTTGCTTTGAAAACCAGAGAAAATCAGTGACAGGGAAAATGAGCACCCAGAAAATTTGGAGTGAGACAATAAAACCAATCTCAACATTACTTTTGATAGAAATAGGAAGGCGGCCCTTCCAGCCAAGATGGCTACCTGGAAAAGGCAGATCATCTAGGTCTCCTATATCTATTTCACTAAAAATCTGAAATTGACATAAGATATATGCTGATAAATTGATAAAAAAAAAACATTTGATTTCATAGCCAATTTTAGATCTGTACCCAGAAATAATATTGTTGGTTCTGGTCAGTTGCTTCCAACTCTTTGTGACTCCACTTGGGGTTTTCTTGGCAAAGACACTAGAGTGGTTTACTATTTTCTTCTCTAGCTAATTTTATAGATGAGGAAGCTGAGAGAAAAATAGTTAAGTGATTTGGTCACAGAGTTACTAACTGTCTGAGGCCATGTTTGAACTCTGGTCTTACTGATTCCAGGCTATATACTCTCTCTACCTCACCACTTGGCTGCCTTAAGAAGTTATAGACTGGGGGTGGGGGTGGGGGTGGAGTCAAGATGGCAGAGTAGAAACATGACCTCCAAGTGGCTCCGGCTCCCACCTTCTCCAATCAATGTAAAAAGGAGACTCTGAACAAACTTTGGAGCTACAGAACCCACAAAATGACATAGAGAAGCTAACCTCCCACTGAGGACAGCCCGGCAGACTGGCAGGAATCAGCCATCACAGTGCTCTGGGAGCTGAGCCCAGCCCCACAGCGAGGCTTTAGCCCCAACGCGGGCCTGACCAGCCACCGGCCAGAGGGACCCCAGATCACCAGCAACTGTGGTATTTTCCAGAATTATCAACACATAGATGAGAAGGGCAAAGTGAGAGGTCAGTGCAGTCTGGACTTTGGGACCCAGTAAATGGAAGTGTTCAACCGTTGCCCCCTGGGCAAGAAGCCACTGAGATGCAGCCACAGGCACAACCAGCTAGCACCACGAGGCAGCTTCAGCTTCTGGCCTGCAGAGTGTAAGGGGACCAAGTGACCAGTCTGAGGGGTAATCGCTCTTGCTTTAACCTGCTTGGATCTGGATTGCAGTCAAGGGTGGAGGTCCTGGGGTGTGTGTCCAGCTTGCCAGGGTGTGTAGAGACCTCAGAGAGGGTACCCATCTTATACCTCCAGCAGCTGAGAAAACCCCAGCATTTGGGATGAAATCTCCCCTGTCTGTTGGCAGATTCCTAATGTGGCAAAAAGCCCAGGGGTCAAGAGACTGAGGGGTGACATGACCAGACAAAGGATACAAAGCAGACAGAAGATTCCAACATTAGATTCCTATTTTGGGGATAAAAAGGAGCAAAGCATGGAACAGGAGGAAGATAGTGAAGTCAGAACTCCTGCACCAAAAGCTTCAAAGGAAAATACAAGCTGGTTACAGGCCATAGAGGACCTTAAGAAGCAGATAAGACAAGTGGAGGAAAAATTGTGAAGAGAAATGAAAACGATGCAAGGAAATTACAAAATGAGAGTCAACAGCCTGAATGAGGAAAACAACACCTTAAAAAATGGACTAACTCAAATGGCAAAAGAGGCTCAAAAAGGCAATGAGGAAAATGCCTTAAAAAGCCGAATTTGCCAGATGGAAAAAGAATCTTAAAAGCTCAATGAGGAGAATCATTGCTTCAGAATTAGATTGGAGCCAATGGAACTAATGAATTTATGAGAAATCAAGATGCTGTTAAACAGATCCAAACAAATGAAAGAATAGAAGGCAATGTGAAATATGTCATGGGAAAAACTGCTGACCTGGAAAATAGATCCAATAGAGTTAATTTAAAAATTATTGGACTACCTGAAAGCGGTGATCAAAGTAAGAACCTAGATATCATCCTCCAGGAAGTTCTCAAAGAAAACCACCCTGATGTTTTAGAACCAGAGAGCAAAATAGAGGTTGAAAGAATCCACTGATCACCTTCTGAAAAAGATCCCAAAAAGAAAACTCCTAGGAATATTATAGCCAGGTTCCGGAATTCCCAGATCAAGGAGAGAATATTACGAGCATCCAGGAAAAAACAATTTAAATATTGTGGAAACACAATCAGGATAACCCAGGATCTGGCAGCTTCTACACTGAGGGATCAAAGGGCTTGGAATACAATATTCTGGAGGTCAAAGGAGCTGGGATTAAAACCAAGAATCACCTACCCCTGAAAACTGAGTATCATGTTTCAGGGGAAAAGTGGTCATTCAGTGGAATAGAGTACTTTTAAGAATTCTTGATGAAAAAAGCAGAGTTGAATAGAAAATTTCACATTCAGATACAAGAAGCAAGAGAAGCTTGAGAAGGTACGGGACCTATTTATGCTACAGACCCATTCCTATACATGTTCCTTTTAGCACTGCATAAGCTTTTACACTTGTTAGTAAACCACTGATGGACCTCACTATTCAATATTCCTCAGCCAAATACAAAATGAACCTATTTCAGTCCTCAGTAAGAACTTCTGTGTCCCACAGACAGACAAAGACAGAGAGAAGCATGAAAAATTTTACATGGAAAAAGAACCGTATTTTTGTGGAAGTTATACAAAGTAGACCACCTAAAATAAATACATCTAGTTTCCAAATGAGATGATGTGTAAGCCTGCTTTATGCACGGCTTCAATGATTTCTCTACTTCAATGTCATTTTCTTTTCTAAACTCTTCCTCTGATTTTTCATTTTGCATGAATTGTTGAACAGTTATCTTTATGACAATATGTAAAAACGTGGGGTCCAAGCCTTTTGGATGAAGGGGACTATTTTTAGTAGATGATTGTGTTTTGTTTTGGGTTTGGTTTTTGTTTTTGTGGTTGGGTTTTTTTTTAAATTTCCCCTTTCTGTTAAGATTTTTCTTTTTGAATTCAAGTAAATTATTTCTTTGAAGACATTTTGCATATAAAAAGGCACATCTTATAATAATTAATATTCACTGTCAATAATATTTATTTTTAAATAAAGATTGGAAACAAGGTAAGAAGAAAAATTAAAAAAAAGAAGTTATAGACTGACAAAACCAGATGACTTCCCAACATGCCATTTCTTCTCCTTTTAGTCTTTTTGTAGTTTCCTATCCCCATATCTTATTTTCTACTTTGCTTCCTTTCTTCTCCTGTCTATTCTAAGGGGTTTAAAAAAACAGTTTCCATGCTATGCCAAAATATCATCATCACCTCTCATTTAAAGCATAGCTTGGATTTAGAATCTCTATTTCTGTTAGGGTAATAAAAGAAGGGAAAATTTTAGAAAACAATGATCTTTCATTTCATTCAGGCTGGGCTTTAAAAAAATAACCCCATGAAACAATTCTGACATTATACTTTATATAGAAAACACCCATTTATTTGTATTTTTTTGTGCCAGAAGCATGAAAGCTTTGCTTGGATTGAGTTTATATTAATTGAATCCGATGATTATTTTCTAATCTGAGTAATGTATTTCTCCAAAGCTCAATATCTTTCTACACATCTGTCCAAGTATTTTAAGTACTGTTTCATCGTCTCTTTCCAAATTGTTGGTCTTTTGGGGGAGCCATGTGCTTCTTTGGTTATTAATATAAAGCAGAGGTTATCCAATACTTTATTCTCATGAATTTTGATAAAGATTTCTAACACACAGTTCTTCATATAGTGTCCCCCTACCATCACTCCTAGAGATAATAAAAATAGACATCACATAAAACTGGGTATAATTGAATCTTCCCCCATTTCACTCTAACTTGCTTTAACACCTTTCAGACCCTCACAGCTGTTACAGATTCTCCAATCACCAACTCTCTTGCACACCAGTACCTGGAATGCAGGGAATACTCTTTTGGGTCACTTTTTCAAGAAATCATTAAGACTTCCACCAGTTGACTTTCCCCTTTCCCCTAGGGACTTCTTTATTCCTGTTGTTCGTAGAGAGTTTAAATGTTAGTGTCCACTGAATTTCAGCTATGATGTCCTCATGCTTTATGAAATTGAACAATCAATTGTAGGTCTAACTTGGGGGGGGGGCATTGAGGATGACACTCTGGTCACAGGCAGATGCGACCAGGTGATGATAAAAGAAAATAGTGATAGTGAGGGATATAATGTGACAATGAAAAGAGGGGTAAGGTTTGAAGGAATATGGAGGTGACAGTCATAGTCCTTCTATACTTTGCCCTGTTCAGGTCACACCTCTACTCTGATCTGCTCAGTAGCAGGTTTTAGGAAGGACATCAATCATCTGGGGAGCATTCAAAAGAGTATAACCAAGATGTCAAAGGCCTCCAAGATATATATGGCTTAGATTGAAGGGCCATTGAAGTCATCTACAGCTCTGAAATTCTGTGATTCTATAATTTCAGTAATGGAAGTGTTTCTTTTTCTCAGAAAAATCGAGTATTACAACTGGGAACCATGACAATCCTCCCAACCCCCACTCCATTAAGCAGCTCCCTTACAACTCTTGCTGACCTTTTGGGGGGAGGCACTATTCATTCTTGTTTGTTTTTAATTAAAAATAAAATTAGTATCTAAAATTGTTTCTCCCCTTTTTGCTTTATAAATGTTTGAACCTTCCTCTCCTTATTCCCAAACAATAGGCAAAGCTTTTATTTCTCTTGAATCGAGGATTAGTGTCAATTTTTCTAATTATGTACTGTATATATTATAGGACTCAAAATCCTCTTGGAATGGTTGTTTATATAAAAGCTACACATTACTCTTTATGTATTTACTAGCTTATGCTTTTAACTTAATGACATGGTGGCATCAATTTCACCCTGCATTCTTCCTTGTTGTTTTTGATATCAGTTAGTACTGTGGAAAATAGGAAAAAAAAAATTAATCAGTACTTTATATCCAGTGGGAATTCATCCAAGTTTCTTACCCAGAGGCTTCATCTAGTTTCATAGGAGATAGATAATGGTTTTTAATACCATTGACCTCTCTAGGGAAGTTAACTGGACTATTTAAGTATTACTGCCCATAAATGCAAGAAAACATTCAGTGTAAGAAGCTGTTACCTTTAACTGAAATCCTATGGATAGAAAGCATAATTGACTAAGGCAGCAAAAGATAATACTTTTCCTGACCTTACAGAGCTCTTAATGATGAATTATCACTTGTAAACAATACTCAGAGTCCCTTGTAGTAAATTTGACATAAGATTTGCTTGAAATGCAATGTACCTTCCCTTCCATAGATTTGCTTTGTTCAAAACACACCAAAATCTTTGAATGAGTGGGAAGAACACTGAAATGAGAGACCTAAATAGACCCTGCTCTGAGCTCATTATGTGACTTGGGACAAGTCATTTAATCTTGATGGACCTCAGTTTCCTCATCCAGTAGGTAAGGTGCTTGGACTAGATCACCTTCAAGGGCTTTTTGGTTTTTTTAACTCTAATGTTCTAGGAAATTGGGAATTCAACTGGGGGTTGAAGGTCATGTGATAGGTTTGAGGGAGAGGAACAGAGGCACTCTACATTTAGTAATCCTTCTACATATGTTCATTACTTAAATATTATCTCCTTATGAAAAGTCTATATAGTCTGTCATATTCAATTCTTTTCTGGTTTATTGAAAAGTTTTGTTTGATGAAGCATAGAAAGATGATTTAACTCATAATTATACCCCCCAAATGTAAAGCCCACAAAAGAAAGATTGAGTTTGATTATGTACATGATGTTACACTTTAATAGTTATATCATTTGTTAAAAAGGATGATAAAACAATTAAGTACTTAGTATATGTTAGGGATTGTGCTAAATGCTTCTGATATGTATGCAAGCAAGCAAGACTGACCTTGAGGAGTTTACATTCTATTAAGGGAAGGAGGGAATGATGGTCTTAGAAGAGTGTTTTGGATATAGAAGACAATATGGAAAGATAATTGGAGTAATAAGGCAGTTGCTTAGCATAACCTTATCAGGAATGAGTCTTTGATGATAGTTCAAAGGAATGAACGATATTTCTTTTAAAGTTAGTACCAACTTAGTCTCCATTTTTTTTCTGACTGTCACTTCTACTGGCAGTGATAGTATAGAGTCTGATATTTTGTCTTTTTAAAAATCATAGCATTTAGTATTATGCTCCATACCCAATGAATGCATAGTTTAATAACAGATATAATAAAAAAAGTGAAATCATCTCCAAATGGCTCCTTCATTTTCAAGCAGTTTAATTCCAAAGAGAGATAAAAATCTTTTAAATGTTTTACCTCTGGTAATATTTTCTTGAACTGATAAGGCCTATCCAATTTCCTTTATCTGACAATTTGCGGAATTCTACAGCTTATAAAAAAGAGAGAGAGATGCCTCCAAATTGATATAAAAGCTGAGAGTCAAGCAATTTGTGAAATGAATATCACTGCCATTTCCTCTTCTATGAAAATGAAAGCATATTGAGAGCAGAAAAGAGAAAAGAAGAAACACACATTTTCTGAATTAAAGTACACCAAACACTCCCATTTCTCCACTGAGTATATTAATGTATCTATCTCATCACTGACACATATTGTATAACACTGGGAAAGTCACTTAACACCTCAGTGTTCTAGGCAACTTTTTTTTCTTTTTGAATTTATTTATTTTTATTTTTCAACATTCATTTACACAAAATTTTGAGTTATAAGTCTTCTCCCTGTCTCTCCACCACCCCCCCACCCCACGATAGCAAGCATACTGAACACCCCTTCCTCCAATTTGCCCTCTGTTATATCACCTACATCCCCCCTTACTTACTTTTAGGGAAAGATGGATTTCTATATCCCATTGTCTATGCAACTTTTTAAGATTATAAGGTATGACCTTACATTGGTAGAGTGATTTTCCTCACCTATGGGTTCCTTAACCGTGAAATCGTCAGTTTGATTTCATTTCCCTATTTCTTCCCATGGTTTCAAATCTCCAAATAGAATGAGGGATATTCTGCCAATATATAGGTTTCTAAATATTTCAAAATTGGTCATTGGATGTCCAGATGTTTAGGAAACTGACACTATTTGTTCACACTGTTATTCAAAGGTTCTTTGTGTCGCCGTCATGAGTGATCTTTGGTTGGAGTTCATTATACTGTAGGGCAGTACAAAGAGTGCTAGACTGAAGTAAGAGTCTAGTCTTAGTGTAAAGTCTTCGTGTAGCTACTTAGCACCTGTATGACGATGGACAAATAGCTTAACCTTTCTGAACCTTACTGAAAGGAAGAGTTCAGACTAGATAACCTCTAAGACAACATAGCTAGATGGCAGAGTGAATACAGTACAAGATCTGGAGTCAGAAAGACCTGAGTTTCACTCTGTCTTCAGGAACTTTCTAGTAGTATAACTCCAGGGAACTTCTTCAACTTTCTTTTTGCCCAAAAATGCTGTTGTGAGGGTCAAATGAGTGACTGTCACATAGAAGATACTATATAAAGGCGTATTCCCTTTGAATCTTAAGTTCTATAATACAATTTATTTATGGAATATGAACAATAATGAATAGTAAAATCTATGGTACCATAAATTGGAGAAACTGAATTTTTCAGTTTTTAGCTTTCTTGACTTCATTACTAAAATTCGGGACTACAGGAAGAAACAGCCATCACACTGACAGTATCCCTGTTCTAGTTTGGCTGGAAATACTAGAAGAAAGAAACTTCTAATACAGAGATACTTGAAATTCAGCCAAGTGGAAAAGAAAAAAAAGCTTTCTTTGCTTTGGGACAGGTTGAGGTTCATTTCAAAGGCCAACACTGGGGACTGTATCTGAGAATCCAAATTGACCCACCCTTCCAAATCCTTGCTTTATATTGATGAATACATTACTTTGTGATGTTACTTACTATCTACTTTCAGAATGTGACTCAGAAGTGGTTTGCACATAAGGCAGAATTGGATTTTCGACAGAGTAATCTAATGGGAAGACTTCCTGTGGATAAATTGGCAAAGAATTTCTTTTTTTAAATTGTTTTTAAAATTAAATTTATTTATTTATTTTTAGTTTACAACATTCAGTTCCACAATCACATGAGTTATAAATTTTCTCCCCCTTACCCCCCCCCATGGTGGCATGTAATGTGATACAGGTTTTACAAATATCTCCACATTAAACATTAGTCAAATTGTAAAGAATTATAACCAATGGAGTGAACAACTAGAAAGAAGGAACAAAACAAAACAAAACACGAAGAGAGAGAGCAGGTAGTTTGCTTCAATCTGCATTGCCTCTATAGTTCTTTCTCTGGATGTGGAAAGCTCTTTCCATTATGAGTCTTTTGTAGTTGTCCTTTAAACACATTGCCAAGAGGCGTCCAGTCTATCAAAGTTAGTCACCAGAGATTGATATGTCTGTAATTATGTACAAAGTACTCCCGGTTCTGCTCTCCTCACTCAACATCAGTTTATAGAAGTCTCTCCAGGTTATTATGAAGTCCATCTGCTCCTCATTTCTTTTTTTTCCTTTTAAAAAATAACTTTATGTTTATTTCTAGTTTACAATATTCATTTCCACAAGATTTTGAGTTACAAATTTTCTCCCCATCTTTCCCCTACCCACCATCCCAACAGCAATCCCACTGAATACCTCTTCCCCCAATCTGCTCTCTCCTATATCCTCCCCCATGCCCTGTCCAGCTTTCCAATATGGCAAGATGGATCTCCATACCCCAGTGCCTGTATATCTTATTTCCCAGTGAGTATAATAACAATAATATTTTTTAAACATTTGATTTTAAAACTTTGAATTCCAGTTTCTTTCTCTTGTTCCCTTGTCACCCACACTGGGAAGATAAGCAATTCAATATGGGTTGTACATGTGTAGTTACGCAAAACATTTCCATAGTGCATATATTGTGAAAGACTGACTACATTTCCTTCCATCCTATCCTGCCCCCCACTTGTTCTGTTTTCTATTTTGACCCTGTCCCTTTTCAAAAGTGTGTGCTTCTAACTACCCTCCCCCCATCTGCCCTCCTATCATCCCCCTCTTATCCCCTTCTCCCCTACTTTCCTGTAGGGTAAGATACCCTATTTAGAGTTAATGTTATTCCCTCCTTAAGCCAAATTCAATGAGGGTAAGGTTGACCCATTCCCTTTTGCCTTCCTGTTCTTTTCCTACATTGTAACAGTTTTCCCTTGCCTCTTGTATATGAGATAATTTACTCTATTCTGTCTCTCCCTATCTCTTCTCATTATATTTCTCTCTCACCTCTTAATTTTATTTTTAAATATCATACCTTTCTATTCAATTGATCCTGTGCCCTCTATGTATACTTGTTCACATATATACATACACTCACATATGTATTCATACACACACATACACTCTGATATAGACATATATCTATATATGTGTATATCTATATATCTATATCTATATACACATTTATATTCCCTTCAACTATCCTCATACTGAAAAAAGTTTCATAAATTACAATTATCATTTTTCCATGTAGGGATGTAAATAGTTCAACTTTGATATGATCCTTATGATTTTTTTTTCCGTTTACCTTCTCATACTTCTCTTGCTTCTTTTATTTTAATGTCAAATTTTCTACTCAACTCTGTTTTTTTTTTTCATCAAGAATGCTTGAAAGTCCTCTATTTAATTCAATGAACATATTTTCCTCTGAGTTTTGCTGGGCAGGTGATAGTTTTAATCCTAGCTCCTTTGAACTCCTGAATAGCATATTTCAAACCCTTTGATCCCTTAACATAGAAGATGCTAGGTCTTGTGTTATCCTAATTGTATTTCCACAATATTCAAATGGTTTCTTCTTGGCTGCTTGTAATATTTTCTCTGTGATCTGGGAACTCTGGAACCTGGTTATACCCTAGGGGTTTTCTTTTTAGAATCTTTTTCAAGAGGTGATTGGGGAATTCTTTCAATTTCTATTTTGCCCTCTGATTCTAAAATATTGGGGCAATTTTCGTTGAGAATTTCTTGAAGTATGATTTCTAGGTTCTTTTATTTTGATTATGGCTTTCAGGCAGTCCAATAATTTTTAAATTATCTCCCCTGGATCTATTTTCCAGGTCAGTGGTTTTTCCAATGAGATATTTCACATTGCCTTCTATTTTTTTCATTTGTTTGGATCTGTTTTATAGTGTCTTGATTTTTCATAAAATCATTAGTTTCCATTTGCTCCAATCTGATTCTGAAGGAATTATTCTCTTCAGTGAGCTTTTGAAATTTGGCTTTTTAAGGCATTCTTCTCCTCATTGGCTTTTTGAACTTCTTTTGCCATTTGAGTTAACCTGTTTTTTAAGGTGTTATTTTTTTTCAGTCAGGTTGTTGACACTCTTTTCATGATTTTCTTGCATCATTCTCATTTTTCTTCTCAATTTTTCCTCCACTTCTCCTGGTTTTCAAAATCCTTCTTGAGCTCCTCTATGGCCTGTAATCATTTCATATTTTTTCTTGGAAGCTTTTGGTGTATGAGTTTTGACTTTATTGTCTTCCTCCCATTCCATGCTTTGATCCTTTTTGTCCTCAAAAAAAAAAAAAAAAGGAATCTAAGGTTTGACTGCTGTGCTTGCTTTTCTTCTTTTGCTTGCTCATATTGCCATTCAGTTACTTTACTTTTGAACTTTTGGTCACAGTAGAACTCTGTTTCCAGAGAGGAGAACTTTGTCCCAAATTGCTGGAGTTTTTGCAGCTGCTGGAGCTATTAGATGGGCACCCTCTTTGAAGCCTCCACAGGCTCTGGCATCTGTTCATACACCCCAGGACCTCCACCCAAGACAGCAATCCAGATCCTAGCAGGTTAAAGCAAGAGTGATTACCCCTCAGAATGGTTGCTTGGTCCCCCTATGATCTTCAGGCCAGGAGCTCTAAAGCAGCCACGCGGTGGCTGCTGCAGAAGCAGAGGCCAGATGGGGCCTCCCTTCCCCCCGCTCCCCCTGCCAGTTCCAACAGAGTTTTACACTGACCTTTTACTTTTTCTTTGGCAATTTTGGGCTGATATTTCTGGAAACTGCCACAGCTGCTGGTGATCCACTCTTCTGAAGTCCACTCTAGCTGCAGCTGGTTGGGACCACCCTGGGGCTAAAAGCAGGGGCTCATGTGGGGCTGGGCTCAGCTCCCAGCACACTGAGATGGATCCTTCCTTCTGGGCTGCCTTCACCAGGAGATTTGTTTCTCTCTGTCACTTTGTGGGTTCTGTAGCTCTAACGTTTATTTAGAGTCATATTTTATAGGTATTTGAGGTGGTTATGGGGGGAGCTCCTGGAGTTTTCCTGCTTCTATGCTGCCATCTTGGCTCTGCTTTTGTTCCTTATTTCTTATAGCACAATAGTATTCTATTATGTTTATACACCACAGCTTGTTTAGTCATTTCCCAATTGATGGGCATCCCCTTGATTTCTAATTCTTTGCCACCACAAAAAGAACTGTTATAAATATTTTTGTACATATGGGTCCTCCTTCTACTTGTATGATCTCTTTGGGATATAGTCCTAGAAGTGGTAATGCTGGGTCAGAGGGTATGCACATTTGTATAGCCCTTTGGGCATATTTCTAAATTGCTCTCTAGAATGGTCATATCAGTTCACAACTCCACCAACAATGCATTAGTGTTCCAATTTTCCCACATCTTCTCCAGCATTTATCATTTTTCTGTTTTGTCATGTTAGCCAATTTGACTAATTAGACATGGTACCTCAGAGTTGTTTTGATTTGCATTTCTCTAATTGATGGAGACTTAGAACATTTTTTTTTACATGGCAGCAAATTTCTAATAGGGGAATTTTCCTTTCTAAATTAAAAAAAACACTTTCTAATTAATATTTTCTGGTGAAATTTTCAATGATTTAAAAAAGTCAGATTACTTCTAACAATAATAAATATTTATTAAATGATTACTGAAATAATAGTTTAAGCCTACTTTGACTTTCAAGGCACTTTGTATATAGGCCCTGTTTTCTCTGAATATGAGATTTCATGTCAACAGAAAATGCGTGTATGAAAGGGATAATACGTCATAGATTTAGCGTTACAAGGGCTCCCCTAGAACTCTTTTCCAGCTTAGTCCTCTCTTAAATAGATGAAGGGCCTGAGGACCACTGAGGTTGTTCATTTGAGTCAAAGTCACACAGGTGGTAAGCACTAGAGCTGAAATATGAAACCAACTCTTCTGACTCTAGACCTATTTTTATTTTTTTTATTGCTCCATAGAGTGTGCAGAAAAGAGTCTAGAGGAAGTGAAAAGAAACCTAAAATGACCCTAACCCCTATACTCAAAATTTTTGTTGACTCTTCTCAGTTTAGACAGAGGAGTTAACTTCCATGTTAATCGGCACATATGCTTGTTTTTTAAACCCTCAGAGGGTTGTAGGCCAACTGGCCCATCTGGAATGAATTTTGTTTGTTTCTGGCCAAGTTAATGGAAATAAATCTATTCCTTGCTCTTCTGTGGAAAAATTATTGTTAAACTGTTTCTGCGGAGTCTATGATCACAGAAAACTTAGAGTGTCAGAAAAAGCAACCTATTGATTTCTTTTTTCCTCCTCAAACTCAAAATTTTAATACCTGAATCCTGCATTTAAAATATTAAATATGAATATTCTTTGAAATAAAGCTTTGAAAGCTTTTAAAAAATAAAAGCATAACCAAAGAAACATACTCTAGAACATTTTTAAGAAAACACTGCATAATTTAAAAAACAATTACCAATTAGGGAGAAGAGAAGCAATTTATTTTAAGACACATTTTCTTTTTCTTTAAGGCCACATTTTCCAAAGTAGAATATCCATCCATCCATCCATCCATCTACCTACCTACCTACCTACCTATCTCTCTCAATTTCAAGTCCTACCTCTGAGACTTTTTAACTATGAGACTCTGGGGAAATTGATTAACCTCTCTACCTCAGTTTCTTTAACTGTAAAATGATGGGGGTTACACTAGAAGGCCTCTCAAGTTTAGCAATAAATCTATCATCCTATGACCTCTCCATACCCCAATTCTTCTATTACAGATAAGGTGCTGATCTGCCCTATTGGACTGTATATTCTTCATTGTTCCCCTACAAAGATCAAAACGTAGATCCAACTGCTCACTCCTTCCCCCCAAAGTTCAATATGAGTCAACAGTGCAATGTCGCAGTCAAACAAGCTCTTGTGATCTTAGATTTTGAGAAGGAGGAGGCCACAGTTCTGTTCTCTCTGATCTGGTCACACATGAAAATTGTAAAAAATAAGTCAAGTAGGGCAGCTAGGGGGCACAGTGAGTAGAGCACCGGCCCTGGAGTTAGGAGGACCTGAGTTCAAATCCAGCCTCAGACACTTAACACAAAAACTAGCTGTGTGACTTTGGGCAAGTCACTTAACCCCAACTGCCCTCCAAAAAGCAAAAAAAAATCAAGTTAAATCCCCAAAGCCAAGAGATTCCACTTGTTTGAACAAAGGAAACAAAGTTAGACCTCTCTGGATACTGCTCCTATTCTTTGTGGCTCCAATTTACATTTTAACTGGTTTTAGGGGTGAATGGATAAAACAAAGGTGGAAAAATATCAAGGATATTGTAACATTTTGTAATTTCTATCGTACATTTTTAAACATGTTGGCTCATAATTATCCTTGTGATTTCACATTAACGTATGAATATATCAGTTCTAATTGTCCAAGTTGCTTCAGTGTGGGTCTGTCATTCATTCTCCTCAGAATATTATACTTAGTTCTAGGCCTCACATTTTAAGGACATAAGCAACCCAGAGCATATGTACAATCAATATGGCAGATGGCAATGCACAGCTATGCTGATAGAGGATCTATTGAAGAAACTGAGAAGGCTTAATTTTGAGAAGGAGGTGGAGAAGGGCATCAAGGCTGTCTTTGTATACTTAGGATACTGTTATATAGGGGGGAAAATGAGAAATTCTGTGTGGTCTCAGAGGGCAGAATTTGGAATGATGACAAGTTCCAATGGCAGAGTTAGTTAATATTCAGAATAACTTTCTAAGAGGAAAAAAAGGAATGTTTTGCCTCTGTGGGTAGTGGATTTTATCTCACAAGGGGTTTTTAAGTAAAGGCTCGATGCCCATTTGCAGAGATGTAGAGGCAATTTTTGTTTAGGTAGGGGTTGTCTTATATGGCCTCTGAGGTCCCTTCTAACTCTGGGATTTTATAATTTTGTGCTACTTAAAATTATTTATATATTTTGGTTTGGACACTTTTTAATCTGAAGGATGAAGAGAACAGCAAAAGAAAAAAAAATCCCCAAATGTAGATCTATTATAAAATTAGAGGTGAACCTAGGAAGTGAAACACAGAAAGTGAACAGAAATAACACCCATATTCCTATCATAGTCAGGAACAAAGAGGATAATTAAGACTAATTTGTGTTATATAAAATGGTCTTATTATCTAAAGACATAGAGTGTTGTCTCTATTTAACTGGGCTATGGAAAAGTCATAAAAAATGCACAATACTAGTAGGCTACATTTTGTGATGATAACGGTTTAGTAAATCTTATAACTAATTCTTACATATATATGTATATGTGTATGTGCATAAGTATGTATATATGTATAATATACACACACACACATACATACACATCTTGCTGGTCAGGTAATCCAGTTAATCAAACACTTATAGTACATTAGTGTATTTTTCATTACTTACGATTAAGTAACATCTGACAGCAAGGTTTGTTTTGTTCCTTCTATTATTTCTAACTGCAAATTCATTTTTTATACCTCATGTTTTTAATTTGTCATAGATGTCATGGTTTGTCCAATTTTTGGTATTTACTGCCATCTAGTGGAAAGTGTTCACAGTATTTTTTTTCACATCAACTTTCTTTTTGGACCTGAGTCATTTGACATTTACTGAGTACCGTTAAACCTACTACAGGGCATGAGGAATAGAAGGCCAAGCTTTCCATTTCAGAACATATACAAGTTTTGCAGATTTAAAGAGTTTGACAGTTAATGGAATGGCTTGTCACTAAACAATATGCCACTTTCTCAGCTCCCTATCAAAGTGGTAGGGCCATCTGCAGCCATCCTGATCTGTATCTTGCCAATGGACCCAGATGGTTCCAGAGGCTTGTGACTTTG
Source organism: Petaurus breviceps papuanus (assembly GCF_028583685.1). Taxonomy (NCBI): domain Eukaryota; kingdom Metazoa; phylum Chordata; class Mammalia; order Diprotodontia; family Petauridae; genus Petaurus; species Petaurus breviceps. The sequence continues at coordinate 544,619 of NW_027185764.1, forward strand.
CACTGTCTTCCGTCCCTTACATCCAAATCACTTGCAAGTCATAGCATCACCTTCCTGATGTCTTGGTTCTCTTTGAGAAGGAAGGGCAAACAACGACACAAACTCTACTGGTGGAAGAATTATACTAGGAAACACACATTAAGTGGATGCCATTATGCCTTTTCCTCAAACAGCAGAATCTTGGTATAAAAATTATATGTTTACATTAAAAATACTTCTCTATGATATAGGATTGGAAATGGACCTGTCATTTCATTTTTCTAGGGTATTTTCTAGTGAGGAAACTCCCTCTCCCAATGCAGACTGGTATTTTCCCTTCAGTTTATAGATTTAGAGTCACCTAAAGCACTGAGAGGGTAATTGATTTCTCCTGAGTCAAAGGGTAAGCTCAGATGCAGACCCAGTTCAACTCTTTAGTCATTGTAACACACTGCCTCAAAGCAACCTATGAGTGCAAATTGACTCATTGAAATAGATATCTCTATGTAGAAAAACAAAAAGGAGAATCTTGCAATCATAGGATAGTGAAAGTAGATATAGAAGATGTGAGTTTAGATCTTGGCTCTGCTATATACCTAAACGACCTTAGTAAATATAATTTCCCTTTCTGGACCTAGTTTTACTCATTTATAAAATAAGGACAAACTATTAAGGTCCCTTTTGACTTAAAACTCTAATCCTCAGATTGCAAAGATGCTTTCTAGTTTGAAAATATTGAATCCTACTCTCTTGAAATCAATGATACGAAAACTACAAACCAGAAAGGGAGCTGAATAAATTGGCATGCCTACCCACCCACTTATGTGTACTTTGGAATTGATTGGGTAATGTGGGAGACACTGGCACAGGACTGCCCAGCATGGTCTGCCTGCATCAAAGAAGGCACTGTGCTCTACGAGAGAAGCCGAATTGCAGTAGCTCAAAAGCAAACTGAGTTGCACAAATTTAGAGACATCTCCGTTCCAAATGTTTGGATGGACTATTTCTGCCTGATCTGTGGTAGGTTCTTCTGAGCTCATATTGGTCTGATCAGCCACAGCTGTACACACCGCACCTTGACTTCAGAATAGTGATGTCATTTTGGTCTTCTTTGAGAACAAAGGAAAACGACCAAAAAACCCCAACTAACAACCAATGTGTATACACACACACACGCACGTATGTACACACACATGCATACCCATATATAAAAATGTATTATATGTGTGTATATATACAAACATATGCACATATACACATAGGTTCTCTGGCCCCATTGTCTGCAGGCTGGAGCTGTTATATCTTAGAGCCTCCTTTGCCTACTCAGGTTGTTCAGGACCCTAAGGGGGTTAAGGAATCTCTTTTTCTACCATTGGCTTGAACTCTACACTGATTATGTTCCCCCACATTTAGTTGCTCAGTGATTAGCAGACCATTTCCATTTAACCACTTGGCATCAGATTAGCCTTTAAAACAGGATATCCATTTAAAAGACACAGTAGGAACAAACACATAAACTTCCTTTGGGGGTATACCCTACCCCTTACCACCTTGATCTCTGGGAAGAAGATTGGTCTCTGGGAAGAAGATTGGGATTAAACTCAAAATTTAGTTCATCTCTTACCTAACATTTCCTATACCAAGTCCAAAAGCCCTGTTGGATTAGTGTCCTCAGACACCACAATACCCTGCCTGGATTCTTAGGCTCCTGAAGCCCACTGGTTTGAGGTACTGGGCTGGACAGTCTATTCTCTGAACATATAGCACAGCAAAAGTCAATTTCTTAGTGCCACATGGAGTAAGGGGGAAGAATTGAGAGTGAAAGGGAGTGTTTCTTAGGCCCTCCTTCCTTACCACTTCTTGTAACTAGGCATCAGTGAACAAATCCTTCTCTCTTAATTGGGAATTGGGAAAAAAACCACCTGATCATACTCATTCAGACTGTGTTAAAGATGTAGTCACTTCTAGTCACACAGCCAATGGAAAGAAGTATGCTCCCCATCATGTGGTAGACCAATACCGAATGTCCGTGCTTGCTCCAAAATTCCAGTCTCTTGGAATCAGGTCCTAGCTACTACCATGTGGGTGACCCTGTCCTAGGCGTTATTACCATACATGGCATCAAGGAGTACTGACTAAAGATAACTGAGAAGGCAGTAAGAGGCTAACTTGGTACCCTCTATAAGACGAATCACCAGGCCCAGACAAACTACATCCTAGGGACTGAAAGAACCAGGAAATAGGCCTGCTGTTAGCCATCTTTGAGATTCTTTCACAGTCAGGCTGTTTATAGACATACATAAATATGTATATGTATATAAATGTATATATATATATATAAGTGAGGTGTGGCTATAAAGTGATAATATTATTTCTGCAGTCAAATAAATTTACTTGAAACCTATATTTGATTTCTTTTTCATTAATTATTACTGCTCTCCAGGAGTTTCTGCTACATTTCTGCTATTTCCTTTATGAAATATAAATATGAATTAAAGTGAAGTGATCCATATGCATACAGACAATTATTGTATATATATCATAACACATGCTATAATGCAACATAACATAACATGACATGATACAAATTATAGAATATAATATAGAGGTTTATACACATACATATTCATACACATACATATACATATATAATATATACAGCTATACACAGACACATCCCCACACATATGTATACATGTATACACACATACACACATGCACCACATTCATACAAATATATGTACAAGCTCAGGGCTTAAGTTGACTAAAATGACTGCCATTAGTCTGAAGTTGGCAATTGAAAAAAGTTCTTTACTTGGTATATCCTACCCAGAAATGCCAGGAGAGGGACTTTTCATACACACACACACACACACACACACACACACACACACACACACACACACATATATATTACTAAATTCTTTCATGTTTAGTGGCTGATGTTGCGTTTTCAATTCTGCTTTTAATATGGATTGATTTTTTACTTCTATTGGAAAATTTATGAAGTTGATTCCTTACCACAGAGCCAAGAATCTGGAAAGCATCAGACCCAAATGCCAAATTCTCTACTTTCCAAATAGGTTTCCTGTTGTGAGCAGGGGCAGTTAGGAGGCACAATAGATACATCACTGGGCTTGGAATCAAGAAGACTCATCTTCAAATGCACACTTAGAAACTTATAAGCTGTGTGACCCTGGGCCAGTCACTTTACCCTGTTTGCTGACATCCTTATCTGTTTTAAAATGAGCTTGAGAAGGAAATGACAAACTACTCTAGTATCTTTGCCAAGTATGCCTCTAAAATGGGGTCATAGAGAGTTGGACACAACTGATTTAACAACAGCTATGATATATGTGTATATATGCATACACACATGTAGTTGTATACTTAGACACTATATATACACACGTGTGTATATATGTGTGCATATGTCTGTGCGCATAATTGTAGAGGTGATATAGAAAGTTCTGAGTTTTGTAATGTTGAAGAAAATGATGTCCAGAGACGGTATTTGGGGTGTAACAATTTGGGAGAACCGAAAGAATAGTTTAAGAAAACTAATTTAACTGAAGGCCATGGATTTTAAAAAGAATTGAACATGAAAGGAAAGGCAAGATAATTAAAAAAAAATCTAAGCAAAACAAATTAACAATACAGGGTCAAAAGGTTAGTAGGAAGCATAGGAAGCGAATGTGGTTACCAAGCAGTGAAAGGCTGATGGCGTCACCTAGTGGGTACAGTGGATGAGGTACCGAGTCTGAAGTTAGAAAGATTCCTATCCTGAATTCAAATGTGACCTCAGATGCTTACTAGCTATGTGACCCTGGGCAAGTCACTTAACCCTATTTGCTTCTGAAAAATGAGCTGGAGAAGGAAATGGCAAACAACTCCAGTATCTTTGTCAAGATAGCCTCCAATGGGGTCACAAAGAGTTGTGACTGATAACTAAAACTAAAAGAAAAAGTCTAAAGAAGCACTGATGTGATTTGATATTGTCTGCAAGTATTTTGAAAGATAGCACCTGAAGATCCCACCTACAGTGGAGAGTTAATTTGATCTCGCAATGGATGGCACTGATGATGCAATGCTTGTTTCTCTGCTCCAACAAAGTGATTGTTTATGTGTGCTTGAAGTATAGGCTCTCTCCCTTCTAGAAGAGAAACTGACAGGACTCGCAGAATACATAGGTTACGCAGCCCAGTGAAGAGTTCCTAAGGGGAAAAAAGACGTAGAAAAGTCATCTGAAAAGAAAGAAGTAGAAAGATCTGAAAAAGCAGAGGAAAGTTGTGACCTGATTCAGGAGGGTGAACAGTGGAAAAATGTCAAGCAGTGGAAGAATGAAAGATCACTGAACACTTGGAGCTAAAAGCAAGCAAAGCCAAACCAAAACCAAATTTAAGACTCTTTTGAAAAAGGAGTTAGATGGTCTTAGGGGGAAGCAACTGTTTGTCCTCTAAGGAATGACAAAATAGTGGTGTTGTTAGATATCAACACAGTTGTAGAAGGAAGAACAGAATAAGGGGTGGATAACTCCTCGTTGGTGTCAACTATTTTTTGACCTTACAGCAAAAGGCAGATAATGTTGTCTTTTGGAGGAATTTAGCTTATAGGGGATGACAGAGACTTTCCTAAGACCAGTCAAAACAGGTGAGTCTTAACCACCTCTGGTGGTTCACATGGCTTCAAATGACACAGCTAGAAGGAAACTAGAAAGGATTGCCAAAGATTATGAAGTCCTCAGCAAGAAACTGAAGACCTCAGACAGAGGTGATTTTTGGTCTTGTCTGCTGAAGGCAAAGGCCATAGAAAAGAAAAGCAGATTTGGAAAGTGAACAGATGGTTATGAAGTTGGCATCTAAGAATGGGATATGTATTTCTGGATCGTGGTTTAAAATGTATATATGAGAACCCCCTGGATGATTTATACCTACTGAGTACTGGCAAGACTATTTGACTAGTGCATTACAAATAGAGTCAATCAGGGTTTAAACTGAAAAAGAATGGGGAAGAGGAGCAAATGAGATACTGAGACTATCATGAAAGTCAAAATCCAAGTGGTCAGTAAGCATCGATTTAAAAGCAAATAGATCTTAGATGCCATCTGGTCAAACTGTTGCTGAAATGCCTATGTCTATACAATGCATAAAGTATAGGGGGCACAAGAGACAGAGTACTGGGAGTGGCATCGGGAAGTTCAAATTCCACCTGAGACATTCATTCACTATATAACCCAGGGCAAATCAATTAACTTTCGGTGGCTTTAGCTTCATAAATTGTAAAACAGAGATAAAGATAACATTTACTTACCTTGCAGGGTTGTGAGAATCAGATGAGATAATATTTGTAGAGCATTTAGTACAGTGACTGGAACACAATAGGAGCTTAATAAATGCATATCCCCTTTCTCACTTCCATTTGTGAGGCAACAAGTAAGCTAAATAAGAAGTCCTAATGGAGGGAGTGCATATGGTAAACTTTATCAGTGTATATGAATATAATCACTCCTGTCCCTTCAATGAAAAGACAGATATTTGGAGAGGATAAGATATTTTCTTATCAATTTTGTAATGGTTTGGTTTCTTAGGGCATTAGGTTCTTCAACAAAATGATGTCTTACTCATGAGAAAAAGAAATCATTTGTTTAATTTCATTTTTTAATCTCTCCATTTTTCAAAAAAGCAATGACGAAAGCTTTTTGTGATAAGAGGATGAAACATCCTCTAGCTGGCCACCCAAAGGACTGCTGAAGTCAATGGAAATTTTGCCTGCATAAAGACTTCAGGATCAGCTCCACACTGGCTAATCTGCTGTGTTTCCTTCTTAGGGACACACTCTCATTCCTGAACAGAGAGCGCAGAGTGACTTTTGGAAACAAATGTATGTTGTAGTTTCCCGGAGAAATAAGACAGCTGTGAAATAGCTGCTATTATTCTCCTTTCCCACTAGATGTAGCTGTTGGCATTTGCTAGAGAAAACGTTATCTCGGGGTACATATGTGTATGTGTATATATTATATACATATACACACATACATGTATGTGAGAGTGTGTGCATGTGTGTGGGAGTGGGAGTGTGTGTGTGTGCGAGTGAAAGAGAGAGAGAGAGAGAGAGAGAGAGAGAGAGAGAGAGAGAGAGAGAGAGAGAGAGAGAGAGAGAGAGAGAGAGTTTTCTTTCCGAGTACTAGAGACTTTAGGTGTTTTATGGATCCCATGTACTAACATCTGAGATGAAAACTGATGGCCTTAGAAGACAAGTGCCAAATTCAGGATGATGCTTATTATTGTAAATTATTGACTGATTCATTAGGAATGGGGAACCGAAATAAATCCCGTGGTAAATATCCAGTGACTAGGTTGACATTGCAACAGTACAAGTGAAATGAAGGTTCTCGTGCAGCATCAATGCATTTTACATGGGTAGGATATAGCAGTAATCCGATCAGCTGCAACTGCCACAGGAACAGACGGGGCCCTAAAAATAGAAGCGCTATGATAATCTGTCTGGATTACTAAATTCAGTGACTCCTTGGCAACAAATCAGAGAAATGTTTGCAGAAAAGGATTTAAATATATCAAGAAGTTTTATCTGCATTATGGAGAGATCCATAAGGGCCCCCTAATTCCAAGCTCTTTTGTTTCTGTGTTGCTTCCAAAAATCAGAGCTTCATTTTGTCAAAATATTACCTCTCCAGATTTTGCAGCTTAATCATCTTAAGACCATTAGAGACCTAATAAGGATAACAACAACCATTTTTAAAATAAAAAAAAAACATTGAAAAGATAAATACTATTCTCTGAAACATAATTTATTACAATTATGTATGTTCCTTATTATTCAGTTTGGATTGAATGATTACTTAAGAGGTTGGGGATAGGGGAAGGGATTCTTATGGGAGTCTAGGTTTTGAACTGGAAGGGACCTTCACAATCATCTAGTCAAACCTCTTCATTTTACCAACAAAGAAACAGAGAATCAGAGGCATGAAAAGATTTACTCAAGACCACAAAGAAAGTAAGTGGCAAAAGTGGGATTTAAATCCTGGTCCTGACTCCATCTAGCCTTTTAATTCATGGAACTGTTGTCCACCCCCTCCCCCCAATACTGATGTCATAGTATAATCATAGGATTTAATGTTTGATTCCCAAATCGGTCACTTGTTACCTATGCAAACTTGGGCTTCAGTTTTCTGTAAGATGAGGGGCTTTCATTAAATGATCTTGAACTCTAGAACTATGATCTTATTGTTAGAATAGTTGTGTATTTACAAACAACAACTTACTATTTCAGTTATTGGTCAGTCACTTTTCAGTGGTGTCCAGCTCTTCATGACCCTCGTTGGGATTTCCCTGGCCAAGATACTAGGGTGGTTTGCCGTTTCCTTCTCTAGCTCATTTGACAGATGAGGAACTGTGGCAAAAATACATTAAGTGATTTGCCCAGGGTCACACAGCTAGTAAGTGTCTTAAGGCTGGATTTGGACTCAGGGAGATATCTTCCTGATTCCAGACCTGGCATTCTATTCACTGTGTCACCTAGAACCCAAACAGAATGAAATGGAGAGGCATTGTGTCATGTATCACCAAGCAGGAATTGCTTGAAGGATAATTGGAAGAATAAACTCCGGCCCCAACAACCCACCCTTTTGTTCCTCCCAATACAAAAAAATGAATTTGCGCTCTTCACATTTTGCATCTCTGCACAGTCTTTAAAGCTCAACTGAAATGTTGCCTCCTCTCTGAAGCCTAAGCTGTGCCCCCTCAATGAGTACCTTTTTCTGTAGGATAAATCTTAACTTTTAAAAATATGTCTTAGGGCAGCTAGGTGGCACAATGAATAGAGCACCGGCCCTGGAGTCAGGAGGACCTGAGTTCAAATTTGGCCTCAGAAACTTAACACAAAAACTAGCTGTGTGACCCTGGGCAAGTCACTTAACCCCAATTGCCCTCCAAAAAAAAAAGCAAAAACAATATGTCATATCTTTTTCATGCATGTATTGTTTTGTAGGTTAGTTAATATTTTTTATGTCTCATCCCAATATGATATTGGCATTAAAAGAGCAGAGACTATTTCTTACTCAAACTAACAGGCATGTCTCAGAGGCAATGTGGCAGAATGGATAGAGGGCTGAGCCTGGAGCCTTGGGGTAGAATTCTGGGCAGAAACAAACCTTTATGTGTCCAAAGGCAATTCCTTAGAATTTTTCTATTAATTCATTGATAGATTACTAAGTGAGTCTCAGTAAATGGAATTCCCTGTGCTCATACACACAGAAGACAGTTAATAAATGATTGTTGTACAAACTATTAAATTTATCACTCATTATCTATCTGCAGAAAGAAATAAGAGAGGAAGAAAGAAAGGAAGGACAGAAGGGAAGAAGGGAGAGAGGGAAAGATAAAGTAAAAGAATGGAAGGAGGCAAGGAAAGAAGGGAGGGAGAGAAAGGAGGAAGAAAGCAAAGAAGGAAAGGGCAAAATAAGAATAATAGCAATACTGATGGATTGTCTTCTTCAGCAGTCAGAATTAATTATTTTGTGGAATCTCACAAATGAGGTAGTGTCACGATACTCTGACCTTAGAAAATCTTACATTCCTTTTAAATTACTATCATCTTTTTTTTAAAGGATAGCATTCAAAGAAGCATGCCACATGGTTATCACAGATTCATATGGAACAATATTATTTCAGAATTTATGAAACATTTAGGAAATATCTATATTAATGAAGTAAGGACTTGTGATTTTAAAATTTAAAAAAAAATGACTCATTTAGCCATTATTTAGAAGACAAATTTCCATACAATTTTGTGCATTGTCATTTATATTTATATATTATTATATATGATATACAATTATATATTATAATTAATGTAATTGTATATATGAGTATATTAATACAATCATGTGCATGTATAGACACACATGGTATGTGTCATGAATGGACATTATATGTGCATGTATGTGTATATATGTGTGTATACACCCATGTGCATATACATAGCACTGCTCCCAGTATAGCAGACTTAACTAGTTTAAAAATGGTATTGAATATGAGATCACTGGTAAGTAAATATAAACTCACTGTGTATATGAAGTTATACGAAATTTGAAATGGGATAGTGAAATTATGCCAGTTAGTAAAAATCATAAGCAATTCACAGTACACTTGTTTAAGAAATAACAACTTCCAACCTGAAAATGGGTAGTTTATATAAATGGATGCCAATCTCTCTGTCTCTCTCTTTCTTTCTGTCTCTGTCTGTCTCTCTCCCCCTCTCTCTCTTCCTTGCTTCCTATCTTTTTTACATGTCAGTTTCCTCATCTGTAATATGAAGGAATGGTTCTCTAAATGACTTCTAAGTATTTTCTAAGTTTATGATCTCATGATACAAAATCCATATGAATAAAATCTTATTCTGGTTTTAAAAACAAAATAGTCCAGTCAGCCAGCACCCAAATAACTATTTGGTATATAAATGCATAATACACTTATGCATCCACATATGCAATGCATATCCACACATACACAAATGCATACACATAGTAGTTGATATAGAATTGGTTTGGGAAAGAAGATCTATGTTTAAGTACTGCCTGTAAAACATACTTACAATATAACGATGGACAAACTATTTAATCTCACAGAGCTCAGGGTCACTCTCTAAGATTATAAATTGTGAAGAAGAGACAACTGCATTGCTAAAGGAAGTTCCCTCATTGAGAAGGGTTCTTTTCTCCCCCAAAATCACATACCCAGTCCCTATTCTCTTCTCCTATTCTCTGTTCCTATACCTCCCTCTGTTATCTCCTCCCTCCCAGTTTAAGGACACTTCTACCAATGCAGGTTCAATATTTGGCAATTTAAACACTTATTTTTTTCTTAAATCTCATCCATACATCATGTATATATAATACATAATATGTACTCATGTGTATATAATACATAATATATTCTCATATATATCAGTGATGCTCATATGTTAATATCGATATTTTGGGGTCAAATGATGGTGGCTCCCTATGTCCAGTCATGTTAGTATAAAGCAAATGTTTTCCTTGATCTCTAGAATATTTATTAAATTTTTGAGTTTTTATTGATGTTATTTTTTTGTAAATGTATATATGGAAATCTTTCTAAATGTCAACTCTATGTTAAGGTAGAACCATCTTGGTTCTTATCAAGGAATTTTACTCCTGGAAGTCTTTGTGATAACACTCCCTCAACTACAATGCTGTGCAGAGATGTGGATCAGAGTGAGACTCCTATGTTTATCAATTTGTATGTTGCTGCTTCTTTCTGTGTAGCATAATCTAGAGCCAGTCTTGCACTCAGAAGGATCTAGGCTTAAGTCTTGACTCTTACAACACTGGCTGTGGGATCCTGAGTTATTTATTTTCTCAGTGTCCCCAGGCATTTTTGTAATAGACAAATTTCCTTCAACCAAGGGAATCAAGGTTGGAATGACAAGAAAAACATTGCAATTATTAATACTCCCAAGTGTCCCGACATAATTTTTAAAAATAAATGTTATTGGGGTGGCCAGGTAGCACAGCGAGCAAGAGTACTGATTCCAGTGTCGGGATGACCTGGGGATCGAATCTGGGCTCAGATACTTAGCACCACACCCAGAAATAACTGGCCCTGTAACCTTGAGCAAGTTACTTAACCCCAATTGCTTAAAAAATGTTATTTGTGTATTTAGGATTTTTTTTTGGTTGTGAGTTTTTGAGGAGATGGATGCTTTTTTCCCTTTTTAAAAATTTTTTTTAATCTTTATTTATTTAAAAAAATAATCTGTTTGTTTCCTTTTACTTTACAGGATTCAATTCCACAATTCCTTGAGTTTCACATTTTGTCTGTCTCCCTCCCCTCCCCCCCCCCCATGGCAGCATATAGTCAAGTATATGATCTTTAAATACTTTCACATTATACATTAGTCAGGTTATAAGGACAGATTGTACCAGCTGGAATGAAAAATGGTAAAGAGGACATAAAACCAAATAAGAGAAGGAAAAAGATCAGGTATTTTGCTTCGACCTAGATATAAACTTAGTTCTTTCTCTGGATGCACATATTTCTCTCCATCATGAGTCTTTTGGGATTGACTTATTGAGCATTGCTGAGAGGAGTCCAGTCTATCAAAGCTGGTCATCACACATACGTTGTGTCTGTAATTGTGTACAAATCTCTCCTGGTTCTACTCTTCTCACTCAGCATCAGTTTGTATAAGCCACTCCAGGTAAATATGAAGACCGTCTGCTCCTCGTTTATTATAGAACAATAGTATGATGGATGCTGTTTTTGAACCTTTAAAAAATTTTAATGAACCTATGTTCAAATCTTGACTCTTCTGCTTAATTGCTTGTGTGATCTTGGGCAAAGCCTCTCTCAGCTTCACTTTCTTCATTTATAAAGTTCACAGATTGGACTTGATTTCTAGTGTTCCATCCAAATATAAAATTTGGATCTAGATCTTGTGTTGCATTAAATTCTATTTAGTCTTACAAAGTAACTTTTCCAGTAGTAAATCAAGAAGATTAGGTTTAGCATTTTCTTGGATGTGTGCATTTTAGGGAAGATACTGTTTTTTTTTCCTTTTTGGGGTGCAAATACCCAAATAGAAATAGTTTAAATGTATTTTGGAAAATACAGAAATTACAAAAAAATCCCATACAAGAAATTTAAGAAAAAAAATAATATTTGATGTTACTTATATCTAGGAAAAAACTGTAGAGAGAAAAAGGGGGGATAGTATATTTTAATTTGACATAACTGGGCACTATGTTGCTTAGAATATGCTCCAACATCCTTTTTTGTTTTGTTTTGTTTTTTCTTTTTGGAGGGCAATTGGGATTTAGTAACTTGCCCAAGGTTACACGGCTAGTTATTTTGTGTGGGTGTTAAGCGTCTGAGGCTGGAACTGAACTCGGGTCCTCCTGACTCCGGGGCCGACGCTTTTACTCACTGTGCCATAACATCCTTTTTTTCAATTTCAATTTTCCTTTACAACTTTGTGACATAATCGACCACTTCTTTTCAAAACTGTTCTGTCAGCCCCAGTAATGTCATATGATTTTTGTGATATATGTATACACATATGTATGTATATATACATATATATGCACATACATACTGTATTCATTTTTAAATGCTTTCAAAAGTTTGTATTTTTTCATCTTGTTTGTTTTTAATATTATAATAATTTCCCCTAATATTTCTCCATCTTCTACTCCTAGAGAGTTATCTCTTATAACATAGATTTTTGAAGTACAAAAATAAAGAAAAAGAACAAGAAAACATAATCATAAATAATCAATGTATTGAAAAAAGTCTGAAAATTCATGCAACGTGTAATTCTTTTTTATTTTTTGCTTTTTGGAGGGAGAAAGGTAGTGCAATTGAGGTTGTGACTTGCCAAGGTCACACAGCCAGTAAGTGTTATGTGTCTGAGGATGGATTTGTACTCAGGTCCACCTAACTCCAAGGCCAGTGTTCTATTCACTGTGCCACCCAGCCACCCCTGCAATGTGTAATGCTTGTGGATTCCCTAACTTTACAAAGGGATGGGAGTGATTGTCATATCTCTTCTTATACTTTATAATTTCACTATATTCACCTTTGACTATTTTTTGTGGTTATGCTTTACATTATTGTAGTCATTGTGTATCTTGTTTTGGGCTCTGCTTGTTTTACTTGGTACCATTTCACCCAGATCTTTCCATGCATTTCTGTATTCGTTATGTCCACTGTTTCTTATAACACACTATTATTATTCCATAATATTCTTTTATCACAAATGGGTGGGCATCTACTTTGTTTCCAGTATCTTCCTTTCATAATTTCTTTTTAGTGTATATGGGGACTGTATGGCCATACTTCAATAGAACTGGTTTCCTTTGTAATTCTACATATTTTATTTTATGTATTTAAAATGTGGGATGTGAGTAGTATACTTAACCAGACTGACTAAAAGGTCCACCACACAAAAAAGGTTAGGAACTCCAATCTATTTTTCTCTTCAGAGAGTTTATCATCTCCACTTGTGACTTCAGCTATAACCTCTTGATAGACGACTACCAAATCTCACTATAAAACCCTAATTTCTTTCTTAATCTCCATCTTCATATTTCTAACAAATGTCTGAATATTGTTATTTTGATGTTGCTGTTAACCTCTAATCTCATCATGGCAGAAGTGGTAATGTGGTGCAATAGAAAGACCACTCGATTTGGAGTCATTGACCTTGGACAACTTTTCTCTTTCCTCATTTTAAAAATGAGAGATGGTAGAGTAGATGAACTCTGTGTTCCCTTCCATCTCTAAATACGCGATCTTTAATCTCTGCTGCCCAAGCCACACTGAAACTGAACAAATTCTATGCTTAACCTCTCCAGATAAAACCAAATTCCCTTGTTCTTGTTACCTAAAGCAGGAGCTCTCACATGAACCAACAACACAGAAGATATGCACTGCAGGTACTTGTTAGAAAATGCAGTCATTAATCATCTGTGATTCAGTACTTGTCAAAATCTCACCTTTTAGACATCTGATATTTTAAAGAGAGAATCTATTGGACATGTTAACTATACATTTTTGTACATTCTACAAGTTCTATCCTTGTACTAAGTTAGATCATCAGAAAACAAAGTGCCTAGACCATATTATTTCAGCCCCCTGCAGAAATGCCTTCATTGAGTTGTGATTTAATGTTAGACCCTTCAACCTTTATAGAGGGTCAATGCAAGAATAGTCCATTTTAACAATATTGCTAAATCCTTTGCAGAAATATAGTTGAAGGTATCTCCCATTCTATACTACATCCTTTGTACAATGACCCATGTAATGTGTTTCTGCTCAAGATAAATTCTAAGAAAAGAAGTTTGTCTCTGCAGTTAAACCTGTATGCTTTCTTTTGTCACAAGATGAAAACTATGTTAGTCAATGTTGTCTTTTTTGCTTTAGTTACCAATAAACTTAGGACCAAATTCAGTGTCCAATTATAATAACCAGTTCCTTTTATCTGCCAGGTGCCATCTATTGTCTCTATTCTAGAAATTATTTTTATTCTTTCTTTCCCCACTTTTGATTGTTTCTTCTTATAACCTACTTCAAATAATTTTTTTTCCTGAGGGAACAAATAAGTGAGATTTTAAGTGGACAAAACACAATCATTCTTTCCAAACTCCCCCCTCTTAATTTTCACATTTTCTGTAATGATATCATTTCCCCAGTCACCCGGGTCAAAAGCGTGGATCAAGTTAAAAGATCCTTGCTTTTGCTTTAACATACAATCAGTAACTATGTTCTGTTGATTATTCCTTTATAATGCCTCTCATGTTAGTCCCTTTGCATTGATGTCTCCCCAATATTGTTTCAGACCCATATTACCTTCTCTTTCTTTCTTTCTTTCTTTCTTTCTTTCTTTCTTTCTTTCTTTCTTTCTTTCTTTCTTTCTTTCTTTCTTTCTTTCTTTCTTTCTTTCTTTCT
>NW_027185764.1:559096-584527 GCF_028583685.1 Petaurus breviceps papuanus
TCTTTCTTTCTTTCTTTCTTTCTTTCTTTCTTTCTTTCTTTCTTTCTCTTTCTCTTCCAACAGGTCTCCTTGTTTTCTTTCTCTTTTGCTCAGTCTACATACTGGTGCCAGATTTTTTTTAACCTAGTACCTTCATATTGTATTCCAATTTTCCTACAAGATAATACCCTACCTCCTTAATGTGTCATTTAAGGCCCTCTATAAATTGATTTCTATCTTTAATATGTACGTGATCTCATTGAGGTGAATATTACTCCATGATGTAGATCACAACTTATCCACACATTCATCTTATGTGACTCTCATGTATGTCCTTTCATAAGTTTGCTACTTGTGAAGGCAATCCAATGCATTGTGGGGCTTTCCCTAGTTGTTGTGATTTTTCATGGCTATCAATGGAACATATAGTTTACCCATTGTTTAGCTCTTGCTCTTATATAAAGCTGTCCCACAAATTTTCAAGTCACATCTCTATCTGGTGATACCCATGACTTTTTTTCATCCACCTACTTCTTTATTAAATTGCAATCTATGTCCACCCACCATGAAGTTCTCTTTTACCCTTTGAATGACCTGTAACCTAATTCCTCAAAAACCTTGGTAAAGTACTACCTGTAAGTCTTTCCCTTTGCTCTTCACCTTTATAAATTATACCATTCTTTTAAATTAAACTTAACTCACCTCTCCCATGAAGCATTCCCTGAGAAATTCAGCACATCATTTTTCGCTCTCCGTTAAACGTCTAAATTACTTATTATGTGCCCTAATGATATTTCAATTGTGCAAATGTAGAATTACTTATTATTAACTGTTTAGACGTATGCTACCTCTCTAACTACGTTATACATTTCTCCAGAATCAGGGGGATTTTTAAATACCTCTTTCTATCTTTTACGATAATACCCACATAGCAGAGACTTTACAGGTAGGAGAGAACAAATTCAGTCAAGAATTTTCTTAAACCTTGTTTCTCAAGGGCATCTATTAAATTAAAATTCTGGTGTAACAGAATCAATATTTAGTTGATTTAGTAATGTAAATGTAAAATTTAGTTGATTACTTTGAGCCTACTCCCTTCCCACCTATTTTGAGATTATCCTGGATTGCATTTTTTTTGTTTTTTGATTTCTGGAGGGGGTAAGGCAGGCCAATTGGGGTTAAGTGACTTGCCAAAGGTCACACAGCTGGTAAGTGTGAAGTGTTTCAGGACAGATTTGAACTCAGGTCCTCCTGACATCAGGGATGGTGCTCTATTCACTGTGCCACCTAGCTGCCCCCTGGATTGTATTTTCCAAGTTTCCTCATTTATCATTGTGATAGTAATGGCAATTAAAGATTCCCCTGTTTTGGCTTGGTTTTCAAATTGATTGTGTTAAAACCCAGAGTTTGTTAATCCCACCTGTGGGATGGGCTTGTTGATATGAAGGGAGAGTCCTGAACTGGGAGGAGCTGGTGATGTAGATTTGGAGAGACACTAGAGAGAGGCGGAAGATCTTTTTAGAAGCAGCACCTCGTGGAGAGAGAGAGACTAAGAGAATTGCTGGTGGCCGCTTTGAATTGCCCTGGACTTTTGAGACCTGCCCCCTGAGCTGCCAAGGACTGAGGAGACATGGCTGTTTTGCTGGTACTTTGTCTGTCTGTTTTGATGTTATTTTGCCAGATTTGTCCACTGGTGAAAGACAGTCCTTTTGTTGAAGAAGTCCTGGAACCTGGCTGTTCGCTAAGAAGCCCTGAGACTGTCCTGCAGACAGAGAGTGAATACTGTCCACTGGTGAGGGACAGTACTGTTGTTGCAGGGGTCTGGAGACTGTCCTGCAGACAGAGTGAATACTGTCCACTGGTGAAGGACAGTGCTGTTGTTGCAGGGGTCTGGGAGCCTTTCTGTTGGTTCAGAAGCCCTGAAGAAGGATTTTCTTGTTGTATGTTTACAGAAATCCTGGGAGAGGGCTTTGCTAATGTGTTCAGGGGTTCTAGGACTGTTCTACAGACAGAGGATAAATTCATGAAGGGACTGGCAATGTATCTTATGGCCTTGCTAAGCCTTGTCTCCCCAGGAACTAAGATTGCTGAGAACTTGCCTCGTGTCAAGATGAAGAAAAGACCTCCATTTGGGTATTAAGTGCTGTGTTTAAACTTGATGTAACTCTGGGGTAGATTCAATTGTGATCCAGGGGTGGGGAACTTTTGACCTTTTTGTGTTCTATGGTTGAGCAAATGAATGTATTTTACTTATGTTTGGAAACTAATCTCCATTTGAGAAGAGGGGCTTTGTGGTGGACTTAATTAAGGTATAGCCTAGGGGTGGAGAAGTATTTAGAACAGAGACTTTGTAATTGATTGAATGATTGGAAGGTCCTGGGGTGGGGTAATACTTGGAGATTATTTAATCACACTTAGTAAATGCTGTATTTGGAATGATGTCATGTTTTAATCTTCTCTGTTCTTGGTTGGTCACTGAATAAAATAGAGAGCACCTATGCTGGTATTTTGAACCTGGGAAGTTGCCTTTCTTTTGGCATTACATTACAATCATGCATCACTGATATATGTTGAAATAAATTTAGTTTGCAAACTGATTCTGTGGTACAATTTTCATGCCTTTTTTGATGAATTACTGCTTTGTGCTTTTTAAATACTACCATAATCACTTAAAACAATGCATGTAGCTTCCAAAAATCCCATGTTAATAGTGGGTGAGTCTGGCTCATTAAAATAGAAGGACTAATTCTCCCGGGATTTAAAAGTATCTATTTGAATTGATCCTCACATATGATACCTGTTTCAGCAGCCACATTCCAGAAAAGATGCATGAGATGGGATATATAGGCATAAAAAAAGATATCTTAAGGGTTTTGTAGATGTGTGTAAAGAAGTGAGAAATTCACATTTATAATGAGTTAGGGTGCCTTTCATCTCTAACTCTCCTAGTCAACACTGATCTCAGTTGATATCAGACACATATAATGTTCTTAGAAAACTTTGTTGATTTGAAATTAATCAGTGAATTCAGTCTCTCTCATGTTCTTCCTCTTCTTGTTTATCTTTTTTTTTTGCTTTTTTTGGGGGGAAAGGCAGGGAAATTGGGGTTAAGTTACTTGCTGACGGTCACATGGCTAGTTGTGTCTAAGGCCAGATTTGAAGTGAGGTCCTCCTGACTCCAGGGTTGGTGCTCTATTCACTGCATCACCTAAGCATCCCATCATCCTTTGTTTTTTGAAGCAGACCAATGACATCATGATGTTGGGGGCAGGATACAGTGTGTTCAGCTGTGGTTTATCAGTCTAATATGAGTTCATAAGGCTGTACCACATGTTGGGCACAAGTAGTCTGTTAGAGCATTTGGGATGGAGATGTATCTGCAGTTGCACAGTTTCCCTTTCCTTTTTGCTACTGTAATTCTGCTTGGCTCATGGAATACAATGCCTTTTTTGATGTGAGTATCCCATGTTAGATGGTCTTCTGCCAGTATCACATATATAATCATAAATATTAAAGTTCTCAGAGAGGCCTTGAGAGTATTCTTATTTTGCTTATTCCAATAACCATGTGAGGGCTTGCATTGTGCGAGTTCTCTGTAA
Organism: Petaurus breviceps papuanus; assembly: GCF_028583685.1. NCBI lineage: Eukaryota > Metazoa > Chordata > Mammalia > Diprotodontia > Petauridae > Petaurus > Petaurus breviceps. The sequence continues at coordinate 562,675 of NW_027185764.1, forward strand.
AACAGTTTAGGTAAGTGTGATTTTGGCAGCTGGTCTAGGTGGCCAGTCACTGCAGTTGTGCTATCTGCTGTAGAGTTTGAGCTCTTGGTTGTTCCATTCAAGAGAGGAGCTCAGTGTCCTCATTTCACCAGATGTTCTTCAATCCTCCTAAGACAATTCAATGGAAGATGCTCATTTTTTCTGGCTAGAGCTGACAGACTGTCCAGGTTTCACAGGCACACAAAAGTGAATTCAGAACTACAGCTCTGTAGACCTTCTGTTTAGTAGGCAGCCTAATACCTCATCTTTCCCACACGTTCTTTCCAAGCTTCTAAAATGCCAAGTTAGATCTGGAAATGCATGTTTCAATCTCATCATCAATGAATACATCCCTGGAAAGTATATTGCTAAGGAAAGTGAACTTATTAACATCAATCAAAATTTTTTCACTTAGTATGACCTCTTTCACATATTATTAGAGTTGCTATTGTATTCAGGGATCATGTATTCTATTCCATACCTGATCAGAAATTCCTGCTATATAACACACTCAACAATCGGTCATCCAGCCTCCACTTGAATGCCTTAAGAAATAGGAAACAGGGAGGCTAGGTGGCACAGTGAGTAAAGCGCCGGCCCTGGAGTTGGGAGGACCCGAGTTCGGTTCCGGACTGAGACACTTAACACCCACACAAAAATACTAGCTGTGTAACCTTGGGCAAGTTACTTAACCACAATTGCCCTCCTAAAGGCAAAAAAAAAATAGGAAATACTCCCTCATCAGGAAGTTAATTTAGTCTTGAAACTCCTAAATTATTATCTAATTCAATTGTGTATCACTGGGGCTTCCACCCATGATAATTCTGGGGCCAAGGAAAAAAAAAAGAGTTACTTGCTCCTTAAGAAACTGCAAGTCATGGTTCCAGAATCTCATGATGGAAAATACCATCCACATCCAGAGAAAGAAATATGGCGTCCAAAGGCAGATTAAATGTACTATTTGGTCTCTTTTTTTTTCTTTCTCATAATTCCTCCTATTCTTTCTAATTCTTCTATGCAATAACACTAATATGAAAATATGTTTAATAAGAATGGATAGGTCGAGCCTATATCAGATTGCATGCCATGTTAGGGAAAGGAGATGTGAGGAAAGTGGAGAAAATTTAAAACTTATGGAAATGAATGGTGAAAACTAAAAATAAATAAATTAATTTATAAAAAAAGAAATTATACAACATCAAGACTGGGGAAAATGAAAATTTATTAAAGATATGATCCCTGCTCTCCTGGAGTTTATGAACTAGGAAGAAGACTACCATTCACCAAGTAATACATTAACTGCATCGTGACTATAATACAGAATAGGATATTATCAAATTTCATGTTAAATGTGTATTATCTGTCAAGTTCTTTGATAGTCAAAGAAGAAAATAACACCCAAGGAGTTTACATCCTAAGGAAAAGAACAAGATAAAAAGCACAGACACACACATAATTGTATAGAGAATAAACTGCCCAAAATAAACATAAATTGGTTTGGGGGAATCAGGAAAAATTTCATGTAAAACATAATACTGAGTTGAGGCTTAAGAGATGGATATGAAGAAGCAGTGCAGTCTGGGTATGAGGGAGAGCCAATGCTCCCATGGAATCAGGAAAAAAGAGATAGTATGTGAGGAACAGTGAGTAGTCTAGTGGACATTTTAGGGTTCTTTGAGGAGAGTGATATGTAGCAATACTGGAAAGCTAGCGGAGATACAAAGTGCCATTTGATGTTGGAGGAAAGAAAAAAAAAATCCTGAAAGAGGGGATTGATACGCTGGAGAAGGGACAATTGTAGTTCAGCCTAAAAGGTTGGGTAGGCTTTGAGAACCTCAAATACAGTAGGCATTCCATAAATATTTGCTGAATTGACTTTAATTGAGGTTCTGGAAGGTTACTCCAGGAATGGCAGTATGATACAGTAAAAGGGGCAGTAGAAACTAACTTTAACTAGAGCTATGACAGACCTCTGCTTCTTCATCTGATACATGAGGATGGAAAAAGGATCAGATTAGAAAATGCACCTCTAAAATAACTTATCTCAAAGATTCTTTGCCTTCAAGCAACATTAGTTAGAATCAGAGCAGGGCAATGTGGGGCTTTAGTGCTAATTTAAGATCAAGTTGTTGCTAAATTATCATTGGTAAGAATGGAGCGTTAATCATTTAAATCAAAAGTAGATGGGGGCAGCTTGGTGGTGCAGTGGATAGAGCACTGGGCCTGGAATCCGGAGGATCTGAGTTCAAATGTAACCTCAGACACTTGACACTTACTAGCTGTGTGATCCAGGGCAAATCACTTAACCCCAATTGCCTCAGAAAAAAGTAAATGGTTGCTCTCTAGTGTGCTTACTTAAAATTTACTTATGAATATATTTTCTTATGTTAACTTCGGATGACTGTAGAAAACAGAGAAACTGAGGAAGACTTCCATGAAATGATACAGGGTAAAATGAGCATGGCTTACATGGTAATCATAGCAATGTAAAGGAAAAAAAAAAACTTTGGAGGCTCTCTAATAAACACAGTAACCAATAACAGCATGGAAAAACTGAGTGTCTATCTTGTCTTTTTACAGAGAGGTAAAGGACTACAGCTGCAGAATGAGACAATTTTAGTCCCAGCCAATGTATTTTGCCTTATAACACTTATTTGTTACAAGTGGGGCTTCTCTTTAAGGGTGGTGTGAGTTTGTGAGTAGGGAGAGAAAAAAAAGAAAAGAAATTACAAAGCTTGAAAATATATGAGGGAAAAAAGATGATATAAATAGGAAAAACACTTATTACCTTGCTAAATTTAATGTACTCTTAAAAAAAACAACAAAATAAGCATAATAGAAGTTCATTGTTTCATATATAATTCTTTTTGTGTATTGCATCTGGAAGCATTTGTTTATTAATAATTATCATTTATAAAATATTCTTAAAATAATTTTGGAAGAAGAATGTTTTTTAGATAAATTCTAGGAGTTTTCTCTTACAATATTCACTCTTCCTAAATGTAGTGGAGAAACCACCAGTTTTAGAATCGGAGGACCTGAATTCAAATCCCAGTTATGTCAATTATCAGTTGCATGACATAGAGTAAATTATTTTACCTTTCATATTTTTCATATGTAAAATCAGGGGATTGAACTGGGTGTTCCTTAAAGTTCCTTTTTCTACTAGTTAGTGAAAAAATCTTCATAACTGACTTGATATGCATCATGGACCGTTGGCCAAGATGTTGTTGTCTGACTACTTTTAAAAATTAACATGCTCTTTAAGGCAAGTATTCTGGAAAGGGCAGACATCAGGCTATTATTTCCTGGCATTTGCCTGCTGTCTAGTACTTTAGTTTGACTAGGAGCATCATGGTTTTAAAGGTGCTGTCTTAATTTTTTTCTACAGAATCGATTCATTGACATTTGCCTATCACTATAATTGCAAGATTTTTTTTTGAGGCGTTGTGATGTGGGGAAATGTAATGTCAGAATTTCTAGTCCTTTTCAAAAGTTACTTTACATTATTACCATGCAGGGGGAAAAAGACTGAAATGATTGCGGTGAGAATATAATCATGCTATTTTTTTCAGAGTAATTCATTTGCTTAGTATTACTAGGTTGGTTTAAGCAAATGAATGCTTTCTTTTACCTATTCAGATCCTGACATCTCTGGGAGAGGGAAAGCAAAATTATTTGTGAATAAATTATCCTCTATAGGCAAGATAGGAGTGTGGGTGGGTGAAGAGTCCTTGATTAGTGCTAGTTATCTAACTAAGACATACTAGACTGGGCTATGGAATCTGTGTAGTACTTATCACTCCTTATATTTAAGAGGACTGACTCTGATGTGGAGATAAGGAAGCTAGTCTATTGATTATCAAATGACTGCTCTGAAGAAATGGCTTACCATAAAAGTACACAGAGGCTTTTCTGTCAGTATTCTTCTGGTTATAAATGAGCAAAGTCGGGGGTTGGTTACTAGTTAACTGCTAACTAGAGTAAACAGATTTGAAGGTATAATACTTAATCTGATAAAGAGACTTTGGGTTTTGGAAGAATTCATTTATATGAAAACCACTGAAATGTAACTAATTACCCATCATTCTTATCAATACATTAGAAATCCCTTGAGGATCACTTCTAGGTAATATTTTGTTAGCCCTGTTTGAATTATTATTGTGTTTAAAAATTTATTAAAAATTATTGAGACTTTTCCCATTCTTCAGACTGTCAATTAAATTCCACAAATATTTACTGAGATAATATTTTCAAAGGTCCTATGTGGAACACAAGGATTATGGTATAGAAAAAAACAACCACATTGGCTCAATAGTTAGAAGAACTGCATTAAAACTGTCTCTGATACTTAGTACCTCAACAAAGTAGAGGACCTCAACTGTATTCTATCTCTAGATATGTAATTGCAGTGATATAGACCCTGCTTTCAAGAAGCTTACAATCTAGCACAAGGTCTAAGATAAGCATACAGATGAATGTTAGAAAGTAGAATTAAAAATACCCTAAATGGAGTATAAAACTTTTGAGATTTTGGTGATTTTACCTTACAAAAATCCATCATTTTGGTTGTTGTTATTTCTTTTGTTGTAGAAATTGTTGGCTCCTAGCAAATACTTGGAAGGAGAAATCTAATAGCTTTTCAACTAGTTCTTAGTTTTGGTATATAGAGCATAGGAAATGTCTGAGAAAGGAGACTTGAAAATGATTATTTTCTAAGAGGACACTAGTAACAGTAAAGAAAGAAATTAAAAGTATACTTGACAGCATTCCCTTTTCTAAAATGACACGTGTTCCATGCCCTAGGCAATAATGTGTATGAGTAGAATCCATTGTCACAAATATTTTATCTTGTATGGAGATGTAATACTTTTAAGCATAGACATTTAAGGTACACTTATGTGTGGGGAGTAAGGATCCACACACAATTCAGTCCTCATCAATTTCTCTGTCCATAATAGGCTGTTGGCATGGAAAACTGTCAACAACACAGAGAGATAACATGAGTGGCTTTGTTCAGGGGTTAAAACATACTCTCACCTGCTCTCTGTATTGGTAACTGAATTTCCTTGCTGGCTATTGACTGAGAGGAACAAGAGGGAAATGATGTCACTCCTGTGGTGCCTGTCACTCTTTAGCGGGTGCTACCATGGCAACATGGTTACTATGCCAACACAATGGTCATTCCTCCTTATCATTGGCTCCCTTTGCCCTCTAATTTGAAGAAATTCTCCTCCTTGTCCAAATAAGTACACAAGAAGTGCACACCTAAGTTGTTTTGGGTTCCATTTTGACCCTTTGCCTAAATAAATTCCAAGAGGCCCAAAGAATCAGTTGCCTTTCTTTTCCCCTCCCATCAGTCAACACTGGAAGCCATTTTGCCCCGGATTAAAAAAAAATATAATATAAATAAAAAATAAAAATATAAAAAAACATAATCTTTTGATGTTGTCAAATAACTTTCTATTCATTGATAGCCTTAGTTTTATGAGCATTATTATTTACTTTATTTCCTTGCTTGCTATTATGACTGATGAACCTCTTTCAACACCATAGGTTTCAGGTGAAAGAAGATATCAAGGTGCTAATGTGCATTAGCAGAAAGATTTTTCTCTCTGGGAGTTCCCCTAATGATGCTATCAGCTACAAAATGAAATAAAAGAAAACCCCAAATGTGAAATGAATGAATTTCAGAGATACTAGATTTTTTTTTTTTTGCACAGAAAGTATAGGAAGTATACTTTCTTCATAGAAGATTTGTACTAGCTTTGGAGGGCCAGTGGTTAGCTTAACTTGCCAGGTATGTTATCTTGAGCATTATAACGTTGTATGTATTGTGCTAGATAGATAGTAAGGTCCCTTCCAACTCATAGATCGATAGTAAGGTCCCTTCCAACACTTACATTCTGTGATTCCATGATTGTTACCCTTCGTTGAAGCCTATTTCAACTTTTTTTCCTTTTACTTGCTGTTCTTCAAATAAGAAGACTTTCCTTCTTGTCTCTCCATTTTGAATTATTTTCCTTACAATCATATTAATTTAAGGAATGGTTTTAAATTTCTGATAGCTGTCAATAACAACGAACCCAGAGCCTAGCCTGTTCTTTTCATTTAGTCCCTGGTCTATTCTTTTTTAAAATTAATCTTTACATATTTGGAAATTCTAGATAGCATTGTGACAAACTCCAAAGACATTTTCCTCCTCTGGTTAAATTTCTTTTCGTTGTTATCAAAAGCAGTTGTATTTGAGATGGATTTTTAAAAAATGACTGCATCCTCACCAAAATACCTCCAGATCTATGACTCCAGGTAGCATCTCATTGGGCCTGCATAGAATTGAGCAGATTCTGTTTGCTTCTCCACCAGAGTCATTACAGCTCATGCTGTGAATGTGAATGTTCATTTGCATATTATGGATCCATAACTTCTGCTTAAAAAAAAAAAACCCAATGAAAAGCAATTACCCAGCATGGTGGAAAGTATGTTTTAAGTCCTAGCATCTCTTCTAGATTTTCTTTCCCCCCTTTGTCTTCCCCATGTTTCATTTTGAGTGTTTATTTGTCTTTTAGTGACTAGGCAGTTGATGGAGCAATTGATGGAGCTCTGAGTCTGAAGTCAGGAAGACCTAAATTTAAATTAGGGAATAGCTGTGTGACCCTGGGCAAGTCACTTAACCTCTGTCTGCTTCACTTTCCTCAACTGTAAAATGGAGATAATAATAGCAAGTACTTCCAGGGTTGTGGTGAGGATCAAATGAGATAAAATTTATATAACTTATTTAGCATAGTTCTTGGCACATGGTAAGTGCAATATAAATGCTTATTCCCTTTCATTCCCCCTAGAGAGTCTTTGACTGGAGTTTTTAACTAGTCTTCAACTCTAGGTCTCCGGTTTGAAGCTTGTCTCAGTGTAATTAAGAACTGAAGTTTTGCAAAGAGAATATAAAATGTCAGTATAATGCCTGGCATCTCAATGTACCATCATGGCCAACAGAGGATGTTGTAAAGATACCCTGATGCTTATTCATTAAACATATGATTTAGCTAGAAAGGAGTGAGTTAGGGACAGAGTTGAGGTTGCTTGAAACTTTCTATAACAAGAATGTCCATTATAGAATTGAAGACCATGTCCCTTTGGGATTTATCACACTATTTCTTAGAGTTTATAGAACTTCCTATATAGAACTTTAATTCAAACTCTCAATAGTCTCAACCAATAAAGTGATAGGTATTAGTATCCATTTGATTTTATTAGGGAGGGTTTTAGGAGTGGGTTGGACTAGAAAGACTCTAAGGTTAATTCCTACTGCAATATCTTGAAAAGACAGTGGAAAGTAAATATCTGGAATTTGACTTTGAAGAGCTGGATTGCATCTAAGCTGAGATAAATTATTTATCCTTAATGTATCACAAACAAATGTCTAGAATTAATCACTAAATCAGAGAAGGATTGCAATTTGCACTGATGGAAAAGAGTTGTCACTCCAGGAATTCTATATGCTGACTGAAATTATAGCTCCTTCACATATTGGCATATATCCAATTTGACTTTCACTCTTTATTTCACTATTTCCTTCAAGTTTTTCTACCAAGCCAGAAAGACCATGAATATAGGTATAAGAAAAGATAATAGTATGTGTTTATCAACTGGGGACTGGTTTATTCCAACATGGAGTGGCTGATAATTGGAAGATTGGATTCAGAGTAACAAAACTTTTAGCTATAGTAATACATGTAGGACATGGACTAAGTTGCAGAGGAGACATAATCTACCCCATGGATGGGAGTGACTGCAAAAATGAAATTATGGATGTTTGAAGTCTTTGGAGTATACATCAAAATAGGAAGTATGCCCAAGCTGTTTTTGAATAAACTATGAATTCTTAGAAATGATTTTCCCCTAAAAAGGCAATTTGTAAGCATTATCTTTCTCTTCATCCTTCATCCTTCTCCTCTTCCTCCTCCTGCTTCTCTCCCCCCTTCTCCTCTTCTTCTTTCCCTCTCTCATATACATCAATTAAAAATATATAAACATATTCTTTCATTTTCAATTTGTCAGGGAGATTCCTGGGTGTGGTAGAAGCAGGCATGACATTGAAAACTTCTTTCTTTTTGAAGAAATTTTATAATACACACGTGCACACATTTGAATATCCACATATGTATGTATCTCTTTCTATAAATATATGTATATATGTATCTATTTCTATATAAAGAGTGATGTAGATCCATATCTAGAGAGAGTGATATAGACAGGTCTATCCGTCTATCTGCATATATAGATTTCTCTCTCCCCCTATCTATAAATCTCTATATTTCTGTCTCTGTCTCAGTGTCTGTCTGTCTCTCTCACAGCTGATAGTGCAATGGAGTGTAGAGGAAAAAGCACTGGATTTTCCACCTGGTTTGACATTGGTTCTGTTACTATCTATTACCTACTACCTTACAGGAGATAATTCATTTAAACTGCCTGGGACTCATAAGTAAGAGGAGTCCTTTCTAGCTCTGATCCTTTGAAACAACATAAAAATGGTAATAAGTTTGTTGCTACTCCCCACTTCCAGGGATCCTGCAAGAGTGTCTTTCTTTTCAATAACACTCTGTGTAGAGTTTCCTGATTGACAGAGGCTCCTAACCTGGTGAAAATGGACTGTTCCTCAAAGTACAAATTAAGACTTAGTGTTCTGAAGGTAAAACACTCTGAGTTCATCATGTTGTGCTATAAAACAAATGCATTATGTGCTCCAAAACTTTGTCACACAATCAACAGGAAACCTTCAACTCCTACATGGCTGATTTGCACATTTTCATCAGGTACTTGCAAATGCAATCAAAATAAGCCACTATGATTTAAATTTCTAGGCATGACTCAGCCACTTGATTTAAAGAATCATCTGTTTCATATAAAATGAACATTTTTTAAAATGCCTATTCAAATATCAAGTTTCTGTTTGAGGAGCAGTGGTTTAATTTAAAATTATCTGCATGAGCATCTGTTTAGGATGTTGGAAAGCAGCCGTTCTCAATTTTTTTGGTCTCATACACCCTATTAATCTCTTAAAAATAATGGAAATGTATATAATGTAATGGAAATGTAAATTTTAAAGATCTTCCCTGCCCCTAGGCTAAAGTGCACCTGGAGCCTGGGGTGGGAGGCTTGTTTTTCAGTAGATACTTCTTGATTGGCCAGTGGGTCAATAAGGTTGTTACATTCTCTGAGCCAGGAGAAGGCTATATAAGCCCTGATGTGAGGCTTTGTTTTGGGGCTCACTTTGAGAAGTGTTCTGTGATTTGATATGGATTCTGGGAAGCCGTTGTCCAGAGCCCCCCAGCTTTGAAAAACCCAGATGTTGATTTGGTATGGATGTAATGGTTGGACAGTTTGGAAATCTGTCTACTTGATCTGTTTCTCTGACTTGATAATTCTGTGTATTCTGAAGTTCAGGGTGCTGAACTTTTTCCCCTGAACTAGGTAAACGATACATGTTTGACTGATTAAAGTAAGCTTGTTAACCCATTTTGAATTGCTTTCCTTTATCAAAGCAGATCCAAGAACCTGTGTGAGCAACCACCCTAGGGACGCTGGGGTGCTTGCTGCTACAACCACCCTCTACAAATGTCTTGTTTATGTTCATCATACCAATCAACACTTACTGTATTAAAAATATATTAGTCTCATAAAAATAGTTTTGACCTTGAAGACTTCCTGAAAAGACCTCAGAAATGCCTAGGAATCTCTGGACCATATGTTGAGAAAGTGTTTAGGGGTCCCTTCTACACTGGTAGGAGATTAGACAAAGACCTTTAGGTCCCTTCCCTTTCTCAGTTTTTTAATGTAATTGTTAAAAAAAATTACAGTACAGCCACATTTTGCTAGCTCATTATTCATCAAGCACAGATAACCTACTACGTGGAAAGGTACTATATACATTTCCCCCTAATAAATTCATTCATTTATTTATTCACTCATATATATTCAGCCTCATCTATGAGTAAGGTTTTGAAGCCTATGATGATGAAGACATGGTCCCTATTATCCAACAGCTTATAATCAAATATAGGAGATAAAACATGTATACTATCATCTATAATATAAGATAAAATATAAAGTTCTGTATGAGTGCTACAAATTAAGTTCTATGGAAATTCAGAGGAAGAAAGAAATATTTAATGAATATGTACATATATATATATATATATTCATTTTTAACACCAATTGTGTTCTTTCCTTTAGGAATCCAGTATGTACATATGCTTATACTGTTAAGTATTAGGGATATGCACTTTTCTCCTTGCTATATTTTTAAATACAATGTTTAGAAAAATCTTTTCATAAGGATGCACTGGGGAAAAACAAAACAAAATAAAACAAACTGTTGATATTCTTACTAAATGCACAGATAAGAATTGCTTAAATCAGAGATGAGGTAACCCAAGAGAATAGGCAGTGTTAAATTAAAATTACAAATTTTGTAGCTGGTTCAACTTTTTCGCACAGTAGCAGTGAATTAGTCTATAGTGAAATTGTGAAGCAGGCTCGGTGTACATCTTTTAGTACAGTGACAGCAAGAAGGATTCTTTATTTATCCACATTCCATAAACTAAGACTTTAAAAATTTGTCTATTAGATCGGTCCTGCCTACTATAATTATATATTGCTGATAATGAACTTTTCTGAGAAAAAGTTGTTCCTTTACTCTTTTTTTTTGGATACTAGGTCTCCCTATTTCTCTCCGGCTGAGAGTTCAGTGGTCATCATGGACTGAATCTCATTGCTAAACATTGCATCTTTGATCTGCTTTGTTTTTGAGCTGAGAAAGTTCACCCTCTTCATTAGGGGGGCTGATGCCTCCACTATCTGATCTTGGGGGCCCACCTATTGATGCTGGACTTATTGTGGACATCTGATTGACTTTAGCCCTTTAGCTCAGAACTCTCTAAGTTAAGTGATCCACCAACCTTAACCTTCCCTAGGCAGAGATTAGAGTCATATAACATCATTTCTGGCTAAATCTTCTAATTCAAAGGAAATGACTAAATTCCTGAAAAAATACTAGGAAGTTGTCACTAAAACCTGGAAATTTATATTTTAAGGCTTAAATGACAGGTTATTAGTGATAGGTTTTGATAACCTCACTTGAGTTTGGGAGTTTTAAGCAGGGTTACTTATATCCAGCCTAGTTCCTGAACTATCCAGGATGAACATCATGAACTTCACATGAATTTAAATCTACCAGACCAACTAAATAGGGGCAAACTGACCCAGGTTAGAAATAATACTGGTCAAAGCTCCTATGCTAATTAGCACTGGAACTGGGTCAATATTGTTGAATGTCTGCTGGTCTTATGGCCTGGACAGGATAGGGAGCCTAATGGAGCAAGAGAGGAGAGAGAGACTGAAAGAGATAGAGAGAGGCAGAAAGACAGTGAGACAGAAAGATAGGGAAACAGAAAGACAGAAATAGAGAGACAAAGACAGAGACCTGGGGAGTCAGAGATAGAGCCAGAGTTAGATATAGTAAGAGAGAAAGGTAAGGAAAGGAAAACAGAAAAGAAAAAAAGAGAAAAGAATAGGAAAGAAAAGAAAAATAACAGAAAAGGAGAATACTGCTTTTCTCATATTGTCAATATAAGAGAGCTCTACATACTTTCAAGTGCAGTGCTCTTAAACAGGGATCATGAGAAGGATCTGAATTCAGTAACTTGACATAAAATGGAATACTGTTTCTGTAATTCTTGAAAGAACCATATTATATTTTCATTTCTACAGTTAAAAAAGGATAAATATATTGGGGCTAAGTCTATTCTGTAGGAAACCAAAACCTCTAAGACATGTTCATAATTACTCCCAGTGTTCCTGAATACTAGTGTCTCTCTTAGAGTGGTAGAGATCCTTGAAGGTAAGTGAAATCTCATGCTGTCAGCCAGCCTCCTATTGATTATGCAGATCAAGAAACTGAAAAGTTTTACAAGTTTTCATAAGTGGTTTGTTTGGGCTGCCATCCAAAAATGTGTCTTTTAAAATACCTAGGTCAATAAAACTTATGTAATATTTTACATTAAGTACTTTAATAAATCAACAATTTACAATTTTGTCTTATTTGCCACAATAGGACCTTGATTCAAATCCTGGGTCTGCTAAATACACTCCATTAGCAAACTGTTTAACTTGTGGGGGGAGAGGGGCTCAGTTTCTTTGACTATAAAATTGGGTAATTAGACTAGATGACTTTAAGGTTCTTTCTGATCCTAAATCTCTAAACCTACGAATTGAATTACATTTAATTAAATATAAATTTAGATTGCAGAAAATGACAGTGGAATGAAGAGTTTTGTCAAAATGACTACTTTCTACATTAATACAAATGGCAGCCTTCCACCCCCTTATAATTTGGTAGGTAGTTTTCAAAAATTGCTGCTGCCAAAAAATTCAATAACTTGCAGACTTTCTGGTGATAAACCTCTCTGACAATAGCTATGTTTATGGACCTTAAAAAATAGATGTGCAAGTCAATAAGGGGAACCCATGGAAGGCTGGTGGTGCAATGAGTAAAGTAATGGACATAGACTCTGAAAACCTAAGTTCTAATCTTGCTTTAGATACATTAAGGCTGTGTTAGTGCACAAATCGCTTAATTTCTTTCAGCCTTCTGTTTCCTTTTCTGAAAAATGAGGATAATAAAGCATCTATCTCATAAGGGTGTTGTGTGGATTAAATGAGATAACACATATAAAACACTTTACAGAACAAATCACTAAACAAATGTTTTTTTAGATATTATTTATTTATTTATTATATTCTATTTGGAACACCTTGTCAGAGTTTTTGTTCCTTCAAGAATCCAGGGTCATAGTGAGACATCAGAACAGGACTATAGCAGAGAGCCAAAATTAATAATAACATCAGAAGTGATGTCATTATTGAAATAGGGGGAACACAGCTTTGAAAGTTAATCAAGACAGGGGACGGCCAGGTAGCACAGCGAGTAAGAGCACTGGCTCCAGTGTTGGGATGACTTGTGGGTTGAATCTGGGCTCAGACACTTATTACCAACCCAGAAACACCTGGCCATGTAACCTTGAGCAAGTTACTTAACCCCAATTGCTTAGGGGCGGCCAGGTGGCTCAGCAAGTAAGAGCACCAGCTCCAGTGTCAGGATGACCTGGGGCTCAATTCCCTGCTCAGATACTTAGCACCACACCCAGAAATAGATGGCTGTGTAAACTTGAGCAAGTTACTTAACCCCGATTGCTTTAAAAAAAAAAGTTAATCAAGACAACCTCATCAATAATAGCACTATCTTTTATATTTATATGGGCAGAAATAGATAAAGAGAGAGAAAATAAAAATTCAAAATAAAGAAAAAATTCTAAAGGTCCATAGAGTCTATTAATGGAATATAAATTTCTTAAATACAGGGTGTTGGAAGTAAGGCTCTAATGCTAGTACCCTCTTAGTTCTGATTTGATGCTGGGATGAAATGAGCTACTTGAAAGTAATTGCACATTTACAAAAGGAATTGTACTTTGTCCTTATACAACAAGGACATGCAACAAGGATAATATGCTACTTACTTTCTCTGAATATCCTGCCCCCTCTCACTCTGACTTTGTCTTCACTATAAAATGTTCTGGTCAGTAGGTCATTAGGGTATGGTGACTCTCATGGTCTTAGGTACCCACTGAGACTGAAAGACTGAGACTCTCCTTGACCATGCCTTTTTCTGCCCCAGATGACCAAGAATATAATTTAGGGAAATCTAAGGTCCCTGTGGAAGTTTTGTTTTCCTTTAAGTAAAGACTCTGTATGTTGTGTGTGAGAGCAAAGAAGTTGAGTCAGGGAAATGCTGGTCTTTTAACACAGGGGCTATTTCAATTTTGTCATTCTAAATACCTGGTACCATGCTTTGCATGGAGTAGGCATTTAATAAATGCTGGTAGAATTGAATTGAGGTAATGTCGCAGTACATCTGGAGTGACAAATCCCTTGTTGAATCCTGGCCATGTTTTTACTTTGGGCAAGTCACTTAACCTGTCTAAACCTAAACTTCATTATTTGTAAAATTTGGGGGTTTGGCTTACATGATCTCTCATAGCTCTAAATCGAAATTTATTCATTTTATGAAAAATGGGCCAATTTTTAAAAGTGATTCAGTGAATTAAAAATTGGATTGAGAAAATATTTATTCGTGTGGAAAATGACACAGTGGGATAAATTGTTTTCCTACTGCTACTGCTGCCCCTGACTGGCCTTTTACCGTATATACACATGATTAGCAACAACTCTGGGGTGATATGGTTTATCATTTTTTGTAGTCAGTTCCTTAGTCACTTGGATTAATCCTTTTAGTAGTGATTTACTTGTCAATAGTAGAGGAAGAATCAAACATGCAGCACAGAATTTACATTAGATGCTGTCATCTAGCCAAGTTAATTTGGAGGATAAGATCTCTTGTGAGAACCTTCTTAAAAGATCACCCAAGAGCAGAGCAGGTTATTTCCACTTGACAAAGACACATCAGAGAGAAGCATCTGTCTTAACACTCTTATACTTTCCAGGCAAAGAAATATCACTATTCCCCTGACTCATTCTTTAGGAGCTAATAAATAGGTAAGGCATTTCAAATTCATCTTCACAGAATACTGTCCCTCTAGGTAACACCCTTAGCTCTCTGGTCTTCCTAGAATGGAAGAAACAAATGAATGGAGACTGGAGTCCCTGAATCATTACTTATGAGACGTATCTGATGAGGTTTGATTTTTCTGTTTTCAGAAATATAAATGGTCTTACAGAGATACATACTGCCAAGGGGAATATCTTTCATCTTTTTTGCTTTACTGGATGTTACAGCAGATGGGCTTCAAAACAAATGGATACCTACAAAGCCTACAGGAAACTATATCTAGGTAAGCTATCTAGCATTACTGTAATATCCGCTGGTTTATTATTTTTGTTTCTCTTGTAAGACCATAATCTCCACTTAAAAAGTTACTGACTTACTGTGGTCTGTTTAAAAGAACCCCCAAATTATCTAATCTTTTGGTTGTACTATGCTGATATTTTGACTTGATTCTACAACTTTCAAAATCACACCCTTCTCAAAAATGCCTTAGACACAAATAGAAATTAAATCCAATATTATCACAATAATTATTATAAGAGTAACAGAATTAAGCTAGGAAAATATTCTTTTTTTTTTTAAAGCAATTGGGGTTAACTAACTTGATCAAGGTTACATAGCCAGTTATTTTGTGTGGGTGTTAAGTATCTGAGGCCGGAACCGATCCCAGGACTCCCGACTCCAGGGCCGGCACTCTTACTGCGTCACCTGGCCACCCTTATGAAAATATTCTGAATATGCTCACCGCACAACAATTACTATCTTGAGATAGTTCAGTGGTAAAGGATTTTGAAAAGATCCTAACAATAGTTAATTTTACTCTTTTAGTGAATTTGTGGTAAAACATATTTCAGAAGCAACTGGAAAATAATACAATAAGATTCACTCCCGTGTCCTTCTCCTAGGTCAGAATATATAGGGTGATTGTGAGAATATTGACTTTATGAGGTGGTAAATCTGTGTTCAGGCAGCAATTCTTTCAAGATAGGGAGGTTAGTCTCTCATCAGCCACTGACTCTTTGCAGGAGTGGAGAGGAGTCATGGTGATGATGGTAACTGGACACATCAATGAAAATGAGATTGTGTGATATCTTACATGGATGTCATGAGTTTCATTTGCCTATGTTAAAAATACCTCTGTCTTGTTTGTTCATCTTTTCAACATACCATGCTTTTGAGACTATGAATGTATTTGCTTCCTATAGCAAAGGAAAACTATCCATTTCTTAAATAGACATTCCCTAGAAAATTTAATTTTGTTTTTCCTTGCTCCTTCATACTGTTCCTTGCTAGCTGTGACTTTTTTTTTCTTTTTGAAATGAAAAGAGTCATTAAAGAAGAAACAGCACAATTATAAAATTATTTGCACTTTTTTAAATTTGTTTTTTGCTTTTTGGAGGGAAATTGGGGTTAAGTGACTTGACCAAGGTCACATGGCTAGGGTTTTTTTTGGTGTGTGTGTTAAGTGTCAGAGGTCAGATTTGAACTCACATCCTCCTGACTCCAGGGCCAGTACTCTATTCACTGAGCCTCTTTGCCGCCCCCTATTTGCACTTTTTGATGGAACAGATAATATAAATCCTTTTGACAAACCAACTTCACATAAACAAATGTGCTATGTTTTATCAGAAATGAGGTCAAGCAAGTGGGATACTCGTGAAAATGCATCCCATTATAATAGAAAGAGTCTTGAACTCAGAATCAGAAGACCTGGCCCTGTCATTTATTGACTACATGATTATGCATCAGCCACTGAAACTCTCTCAGAATCTGTTTAATTCACATTTTTGTAGCACTTAAAAAGTTGTATATAGCAGCAACATGTCATGAGAGAGAAGTCCATCTCCTTCCAGGAAAACTTTAGCTCAAGTCTTGCCTTTGACAAATACTGACTAGGCAATTTTCTAAGACTTGTAGACACAGAGAAAGTGCCAACTTGCATTGGTAGAGAGTTTCCTCACCTGGAATTTCCCTCTACCAAAGAAATCACAGATTTAGTCTCTATCTCTGTTAAGTTTTGCAAAGCATTTTACATATTTTATTTCATTTCTTCGTTAGTAAAATGAGAGTATCTGAAATGTCTAGACTATGTCTCTGGAGATTCAATTAGCATATATTGGGAAATTAGGAGAAGAAAGAGCATTTAAGAGAGGGAATATGGGAGTCTGGGCATTCTGAATTTGAGGTACATATATCCAACAAATAGCTGGAAATTTGGGAATATAACTCAAAGGAGAAAACAAGATTAGATATGTAAGTTTTGGAGCCATCTACATAAAAGTGATAATCAAAATCATACATAGCCAAATATGAGTTGTTAAGTGAGATAAGGGAAGTTTTGAATAAGAGATTATTTTACAGTATGCTTCTTTATAAAACTTCTAAAGTCCCTTTTTGCTTAAAAATATATGATTTGGAAGAGGTACCTATTCTTCAAGATGACACATGGGATAGGTTATTCTTATAATACCAACTTGTTCCCTCATTAAGATACCTAATTCTTGGTACACTATTAGATGATCAATTACCTGAGTTTCAGATGCCAAAATCCAAGATACCCTTATATTCATGGTTTAATAATAAAGTCCTATTTTCAATGGGAAACTTACAACAAACTATCTGAAATATTATTTTTAAGATTAATTCATTTATTTTTAGTTTATAACATTCAGTTCCACAAGATTTTGAGTTTTACAATTTCTCCCCCTTCTTCTCTTCCCCCTTCCCCAAGATGGTATGCAATCTGATATAGGCTCTATATACGCATTCATATTAAATATATTTTGTGATTAGTCATGTCGTAAAGATGAATTTTAACCAGTGGGATGAATTATGAGAATAAGAACCAAACCAAAACAAAAAATAAAATCTTATTTTTAAAGAGCACAATACAGAGCTATTCTTTAGAATTAAAAATATGTGTTATGTGTAGGAGTATGCATACGAAAGAACCTTTAATATCAGCTGAGAGAGATTTTAAATATAGTTGTTTCATTTTTGCTCTATCTTACCTCGAAACATAGAAATGAATCTTAATTGAGCTCTTGCTTCATTTTAACCCAAGGGTTTTTTTCTTCCACTAGAATGATATGGAATAGGACTTTATTACTTTACAGATGTTGACTCTTGTTTGTTCCCTTAGCAGTACTGCCCACCAGGTCTGGGGAGTTAATTAATCAGATGTCTTTGACTTCTGATCTCCACTGCAAATATTATTGAGAGAAAATGATAACAATTTAATTTCAAGAAGCAAAAATGACATGTCTGAGGAACTCTTCAATGCACCCTCTATGATAACTACAGAATATACTTGTTTTGAAGTATATCTCAATCAGCAGTTTAAGCTATCTTCCATGGGAAGACCCAGAGAAGACATGACCCTCATTTTTCAGGAGTATTTCAAAGAGAATAATGTATGTTTAGCAATCAAAATTGTTTAATTTTCTTGTCAGTACCAGGGCAGGAGTGGTTGATGTCATGAATCTATTTCAAATTCCCATTTAAATATCTTTTTTCAATTTGGTTCAAATAAACTGATAGGGAAACTAGTCCTTAAAAAAAAACAATTCTCAGATTTAAATGAAATCTCCAAGAATCTGACCTCAGCCTTTTTTTCAGCTCTCTTCTCTTTCACTTGATCTCTTCTACTAATATGACTTCAATTATCACCCCTACATACTACCTACTATTTTCCTCCTCAACATGCATCTTGTTACCTGCCCTCCCTTTTAACATTAATGACTCCCTCTTTCAGACTACTATTAGGGTCTTCATCTCCCAGACTAATTTTTTTTGAGTAGGTAAAAGAGGCCATTCTTACCTAGCCTTAATCAGAGAGTTATTAGCATTGCCTCTGACAAACTGAGACCTGGGAGAGTCCTTAGCTTAAAAAGGTCAAGGTCTCCCACTGCATCCAGTGCCATCTCCAGTCATCCTGATTTATTTCTCTCCACCACATCCAGATGACTCTGGAGGAGAAAGTGAGTCTGGTGACTTTGCAGAGCCATGACTCGCTTAAATCCAATACACCTGCCATTCATGACATCACTTTCCTGATTCCATGCTCTTCTTTGAGAATGAAGGACAAACAATAATTTCAAGAAATCACCAACCATGATTCACTTCCCTCCTTACTCATTGGCCATTTCCTACATGTCATCTTCCTTACCAATATGTCAACTTCCTTACCCATCTCCAAGTTCTGGGTCTATGAACCATGCTTGGGATCTCGTTCGGGAGTTGATCAATGAATTCTTTCAATATCTATTTTCACCTCTGGTTCTAGAATATCAGTAGAGTTTTACTTGATAATTTCTTGAAAGATGATGTCTAGGCTCTTTTTTTGATCATGGTTTTCTGGTAGTCCAGTGATTTTTTGAATTCTCTCTCCCGGATCTATTTTCAAGGGCAGTGGTTTTCCCAATGAGCTATTTCACATTTTCTCCTATTTTTTTCATTCTTTTGGTTTGGTCTTATACTTTCTTGATTTCTTCATAAAGTCATTCATTTCCATCTGCTCCATTCTAATTTTGAAGGAATTATTTTCTTCAGTGAGCTTTTGGATCTCCTTTTCCATTTGGCCAGAATTGCTTTTTAAGGCATTCTTCCCCCTCATTGACTTTTTGAACTTCTTTTGCCATTTGGGTTAGTCTGTCTTTAAGGTGTTATTTTCTTCAGCATTTTTTAGGTCTCCTTTAGCAAACTGTTGACTCACTGTCATGATTTTCTTGCATCACTCTCATTTCTCTTCCCAATTTTTCCTCTACTTCTCTTACTTGATTTTCAAAATCTTTTTTGAGCTCTTCCTGGCCTGAGACCAATTCACATTTTTCTTAGAGGCTTTGGATATAGGACTTTGACTTTGTTATCTTCTTCTGGCTGTATGTTTTGATCTTCTTTGTCACCAAATTAAGAACCTATACTCTAAGTTCCTTTTTATGTTATTTCCTCATTTTACCAGTCAAATACTTGACTTTTTAACTCTTTAAGGTAAACCTCTGCTTCCAGTGTGGAGGGTGTATTGTCCCAAGCTTCAGGGATTTTGTGCTGCTGTTTCAGAGATATTTCTAGGGACTGTAAATTTTCAGTTATTCCAAGGCTGTATGGTCAAAGGAAAGGTATTTACTCCTCTCCTGGTATGGTCTATAAGTGACAACAAGCACTCTTTTTCTGCCAGGACTGCAACTCAGGACCAAGACCCAGATCCAAGAAGGACAAAGTGAGAGAATCCAGCCTCATCACCAGGAAAGAGATCCTTGCCATTCCTCTCTGATGAGCCACGGGATCCCCCCAATGTTGTTGGGCCAACAGCTCTGGAATCAGTCACTGCCACTGCCACTGATGCCACCATCCTGGGGTTGGGATCAGACACCACTTTTCTCTCATCCATGTCCAACAGACCTATCCTACTGATCTTCTAAGTTGTCTTTGGCATTTCTGGGTTGAAAAGTCTGGAAACTGCCATAGCTGCCAGTGATTCAGTGTCCTGGGGATGGTTTTGGGGTTGCTAGGACTTTTTCTGTGCTTTTATTTCCTATGCTGCACTGTGCTCCCCTCTCAGATTGGTATGACAGACCTTTCCTGTCAACCTACCAGGTTGTCTTGGGCTGGAAAGCTGTTTCACTCTGTCATTTTGTGGGTTCTGCTGCTCTAGATTTTGTTTAGAGTCATTTTTTTCAGGTATTTGGAGTCAGGGGAGATATCAAGCAAGTCCCTGATTTTACTCTGCCATCTTGGCTTGTGCACCCCCCTTCAATTTTCTTATGTACAAAATGAGTTATGCTAAATGACCTGTAAGGCAGCTAGGTGGCACTATAGAGTTCTACGGTAAAGCAGATTGTTTCAGTTTTAAAATAAATTAAGGAGAAAATATTTTGGTGAAGGGGAGGAGGCTAATCTGGACCTTGTCAATGATCTAATTTGAACTGGACACTTGCCTTTTTTACTTCTTGAGTAAAAACACTTTTGCAAGTCATATACATATTTCATTGTTATGCAGCAATCTTTTTTTTTAATTGTCCCATAATTGTTTTATTGAAAATCTCTGGTCACCCAATCAAGTCCGATATTTCAGGACAATAAGAATGATAATCACCAGTAAAAGGATAACAGCAACCAGAGTCATGATGGCCTTCATTCTGCGTTTCCGCCACCACATTTGTCTGTGAAGCTGTTTAGATCTGTTGCTAAATGCTGTTGCATTATCTGATGAGCTTTCTGATTTGTCTTGCGGCTCATCCAGTGTCTCTCCTCTTTCAATCACTTTCGGAATATTTTCCTGTATGTCGTCAATCACTTCATCCACCCGATTCCCTACATGCCTAATTTTGTCATTCCGAGGTCCGAATTTTGGTCCAGATGGGCCCCTTAGGGAAGACAAAACAAAACAAAACAAAACAAAAAAACCCTCTTCTTCTTCTGAATCTTCTTCCAAAAGATGTCTCCTTTCACTTTTCCCAGAACCAGTGACATCATCATCATTTAGGTGGCCCTTGAATTTAGGAGGAATCTTTATTATTCAAAAAGTTGTTTTCCTTTGCCCAACTTTAAGAGGCAGATATATACCACCTGGGGGTCCGCCAGGAGGTTTCTGGTCGCCAGGCCAGGCTTGGGGGGGGGGGGGGAAGGGGGGGGGGGGGAAGGGGATGGAGGAGCAGTTAGTAATATGGGGAGGAGCTCTGGGAGAAGGAGATGGCCTCAGGCACTGGCCCAGCATCAGGCCAGGGGCTCCACTGCCGCTGGGTCAGGAACTTAAAGTTTTAAAAACCAATGTTAAAAATTGTTTTTAAATGCAACTGGGAAATAAGATACACAGGCAATGAGGTGTAGAAATCTATCTTGCCCTCCTGGAAAAAAGAAGGAAAGGGGAGAGGGGATGATAGACGGGAGGGCAGATTGGGGGAAGGGGTAACCAGAACTCACGCCATCTTGGGGTGGGGAGAAGGGAGAGATGGTTAGAAAATGTTGAAAACTAAAATTAACTAAAAGTTAACTAATTAATTAAAAAAAGAAAAAGAAAATTGAGCCATAGAGAGTTTAACTGTAAAGGTCATATAGCTAGTGACAGAATAAAGATTTGAACCCAGGTCCTCATCTCTCACCCCCAAAACAGTGATAATATTACTGCCTCCATAGAGATAGGTTTCATCTTTTTATCTCCAGTTTCTATCATGCACTATCTGCTACTACTACTGTATATAGGTAACTAATATAACT
>NW_027185764.1:594527-675842 GCF_028583685.1 Petaurus breviceps papuanus
CTTATGCATTCATTCAGCTATTTATTTGTTTGCTTATTCCTTCATAAGTATATTTGCTTATTTGTTTATCTATCACTTTTTAAAATCTGTTTTAAAATTCATTTGTTTATTTTGTTTAACAAATTTTTAATAATATATTTTTAATATATTTAATTTTTTAAGTTTTAATTTAATTTAAACTTATTTAATTTAATTTAAACTTATTTAATTTTAACTTATTACAATGGGGCTGTTAGTTGAGTGATTAACTTTGTTTAATAAATAAATTTTTAGTAATATATTTTTTAATATATTTAGTTTTTTAAGTTTAATTTTTTTAAAGTTTTAATTTTTTTTAAGTTTAATAAATGAAATTTGTTTATTTGTTCATTCAAAATGGACAGACTGTTTCTGTCCTGTGTCCTGTGACCAGGCTAGCTAAGCCTGAAGAAACTTATTACAATGGGGCTGTTAGTTGAGTGATTAACTTTTACTGTGACAACCTATTAAACAAAGAAAAATGTACACTATCCCCACGTTTGTATACTTCCCTTTGATTTCTGTAGTAATGGTGGAAGAGTGGAGGAAAAAGGGATAATAGACCAAAGAATCTCATAATTTGTGGATCATCTCTAAACATGAGCTTAGCTACTGGTACTTTAAATATGAGAATATTATCCAGTGAACAAAAACAGAAAATACTACTGGATATAGTACATTGCATTAATGTTGAAATTCTTTCTATAAATAAAGAAACCAGAAGAGAAAAGGAAATTGTAGCTAAATGGAGGAATGCTTGATGGGGTCTCTTTGGAGAGGAAAATAGAGGACTTTGCAGAGGTGATTTTGTTACATGTCTAAAACAGGGGTGTGCTGGTAAATTAGCAACTCTCACTTTGGGAAAACAGAGTATGCTAGACATGTTTTTGAGTTTAATCTGTGTCATTAACATTTTCTCCACTTATTTTCCTAAGTTTAGACAATCATCAAGACAATAAATCAAGCTCTGATTTGTTGCTATTGCCAATTTTTGAGTTGTAAACGCTCCATAAAAATTGACTAAGTATCTCTCTTGAGTCAATGAAAGCTGGCTTCAGAATACCTCTAGACTCCACATGTAACAAAAGCTATCATTTCATGGGACATTTTGTCATCTTGTACTACAATGTAAATGACAAGTATTTGCTAAAAGACAAATATAAAACTTGTTTGTACTTTGTTCTCAAAAAGGACCATGACATCAGGATAGTGATGCCATGACTCTCAAGGGAATTGGATTTAAGTTCGAGAGGGCTGTTAAAAGTTACCAACGTCACTTTCTCCTTCAGAGTCATCTGGATCCTGTGGCCAGATACAGATCAGGATAATTGGGGATGGCCCTGCAAGGAGTGGGAGACTTTGGCTTCTTTACACTAAGATCTTTCTCAGGTCTCTGTCTGAGGCAACACCCATTCAGTGATTAAGGCTAGTTAAGAAATGAGGCAAAGATGGCTTCTTTTACTTAGTTTAAAAAAATCAGTCTTGGAGGGGAAGATCCTCTGTGTTTCTGGCCAGAAAAAAAGCAATTGCTGTTTACACTCAATCTGAGGCATTGGGGCCCAAACAATGACCAAGTGAGTCTTGGGCTGGGCCCTATTGTTGGCCATTCAATGAGATCCAGATTGATTTGGGTTTAAGGCAAAGAACCTATCTGGCAAACCTCAAGATGTCCAGTGAGGTTTCAGTGATAAAAATTGACATTCCTTTGTGCAGAGCACCTAGAAGTAAGGGTGGACAGAGGGAGAGGAGGGAGGAAGGAAGGAGTGAAAGAAGGAAGGAAGGAGAGAAGGAAAGAAGCTATGTTGCCCAAATAGGGGGGCAAGTCCTGCATTTCATATGCCAACAGCTTTCTTAGATGAAGAGTAAGAGAAATTACAGCAAGAACTCAAGAAGACCCTGCAAATTAAATCTGCATATATATTATTTTAAGATGACTTTCATGAAAACTTGGGGATAGGGAATTACAGCCAAGACAAACAAAAAAAAATAGAAAATATTATTCAGGAGTAAATAATGAGAAAAACCAAAGACTTAAAGCCTGCACTGAATCCTAATGAATGTACACCACAAATATTTTCTTTAAGAAAAGAATAAGAAGGAAGATAGTGTATTTCCAGATTTAATATTCTATCTCTGACATCTACTAACTGTGTGACTATGGGCAAATAACTTAGCTTCTTTGAGTATCAGTTTCCTCATCCATAAAATGGAGAAAATAAAATGCATTATTGTTTCACAGGGTTGTTGTCAGACTCAAATGGGATGTGTATTTTAAATGTTTTGTAAACTTTAAAGCAATATGAATATAACTTGGTACCTCTCCTCATTAAAAGAAAATCTGTGTACTATTTGGGACACAAAATTGATGCAAAGGGTAATTTCTAATAATGCTGAAATGAGAAAATAATAACCTCCCTGCCTAATCTGAGATTGTGGTGATCCTTTTCTTTGCAACAGTATGAAAGGATGTTGGATGTACTTGTATAGTCATTAGGTGGTGCCATTTTTAAGACCATTGGACTTGGATTCAGGAAGATGAGCTCAAATTTGGCCCAAATACTGTGTGTACCTGGGCAAAATGTTTAACTTCTCTTAGTCTCAGTTTCCTAATCTGTAAAATGAAAATAATAGCATTTACCACCCAACATTGTTGTGAGGGTCACAAATATGTTAACGTATGTCATATCTATAATACTTTTCAAACCTTAAAATTCTATATACATGTTAGCAATTTATTATAATCATTATGATGATTATTTCATTATCTTGCAAATGGATGAAAGATGGATGCATTGTATTCCAAAAAACTTGCAGCAATTTCATGATTTAGAGGGCCTGAGGGCTGAGAAATGAGATTATGAATTTCTTTTCTTTTATTCTTCATTTAATATTTTATTTTTCTCCAGTTACATGTAAAAACAATATTTAACATTTCTTTTTAAAACTTTGAGTTCCAAATTCTCCCTTCTTCCCTCCTTCATCCCCTTCATCAAAAATGCTTGAAAATCCTTTATTTCATTGAATTTCCAGTTTTTCCCCTGAAGGATTGTACTCATTTTTGCTGGGTAGGTGATTCTTGATTTTAATTCTAGCTCCTTTAGCCTCCAAAATATCATATTCTAAGCCCTCTGATCCTTTAATGTAGATGCTGCTAAATCTTAAGTTATCTTGACTGAGGCTCTACAATACATGATTTGTTTCTCTTTGGCAGCTTACAATATTTTCTTCTTGATCTATGTACTCTGCAATTTGGCTATAATATTTCTGGGAGTTTTTATTTTGGGATCTTTTTCAGGAGGTGACAGGTGGATTTTCTCAATTTCTACCTTCCCCTATGGTTCTAGGATATCAGGGCAGTTTTCATTGATAATTTCTTGGAAGATGATGTCTAGGCTCTTTTTTTGATCATGGTTTTCAGTTAGTCCAATAATTTTCAAATTACGTCTCCTGGGTCTATTTTCCAGGTCTGTTGTTTTTCCAGTGAAATATTTCACAGTCTTCTATTTTTTTTTTATTCTTTTGGTTTTGTTTTATAATTTCTTGATTTATCATAAAGCCATTAGCTTTCATTTGCTCCATTATTATTTTGAAGGAATTACTTTCTTCAGTGAGATTTTTGTCCTCCTTTTCCATTTGGTCAATTCTACTTTTTAAGTCATTCTTCTTCTCATTGGACTTTTGGATCTCTTTTAACTTTTGGCCTAGTCTCTTTTTTAAGGTGCTATTTTCTTCAGTTTTTTTATGTCACCTTTGCCAAGCTGTTGAATAATTTTTAAAAATTATTTCTTTTGCATCACTCTCATTTTTCTTCCCAATTTTTCCTTTACTTATCTTACTTGATTTCCAATATCCTTTTTGAACTCTTCCATGGCCTGAGATCAATTCATATTTTTCTTGGAGGCTTTGGATGTAGGAACTTTGACTTTTCTGTCTTCTGAGTGTGGTTTTGATCTTTTTTTGTTACCATAGTAATTTCATATGGTCAGAATCTTTTCCTGTTGCTTGCTCATATTTCTAGGCTATTATTTGACTTTTAAATTTTGTTAAAGCATAGTTCTGTTTCCAGCATGGAGGGAGCACTGTCCCAATCTTTAGGGGTTTTGTGAAGCTGTTTTGAGAGATACTTCTATGGACCTGTAAATTTTCAGCTCTTCCAAGGTGGTATGATCTAAAGAGAAGTGTTTACTCTTCTCCTGGCCTGAGCTCTGGGCTGTGAATGTCCACAGGTAGTCTTTTCTGTCCTGGAATGATGAGGAGTATAACCCCTCTATTGTTGCCATAAGTTCTGCTACACAAGTATTCCTCCTCCTCTCCCTGGGACTGCCATCCAAGTCTATAACCAAGATATGCATATGGGCAAAGCAACAGATTCCTGCCTCAGTGCTAGCAAAAGACCACTGTAATCTCCTTCTGATCAGTTGTTTGACCCTCTTACTGTCTGTGAACTGAGAGCTCTGGAAGCAGCTGCTGTATCTGGTGATTCAGTCATTCCAATGTCTACTCCTGGCTTGCTGTGGCAGGGGCTGTGCTAGTGCAGCCTGTACTGGACTGTGTTCCATTCTCACCCAGGTATGACAGACCTTTCCTGCTGACCTTCTAAGTTATCTTGGGCTGGAAATTCATTTCATTCCATTTGTTGAGGGGTTCTGCTACTCTAGAACTTGTTTAGAATAATTAATAAAAAGATATTTGGAGAGGGTTGGGAGGGAGCTTAGGCAAATACCTGCCTATACTGTGCCATCTTCATCCCCTTCCCTGAGATTATGAATTTCTTTCTTTCCCCAAATTATTTATTCATTTTGTTTTCAACATTCATTTCCACAAGATTTTGAGTTACAAATATTTCTCCCAGTCTTTCCTCTACCTCCACCCCAAAATACTGAGCTTACTGAATACCCTTCCCCTAATCTGTTCTCTCATATCCTCCCCCATCTACCCCACTTCCCCCAATTTTGTAGTAGGGCAAGATTTCTACACCCTGGTGCTTGTATATTTTATTTCCCTGTTGCAGGTAAAAAAACATTTTTTTCAAACATTTGTTTTTAAAACTTTGAGTATCAGATATTTTTCCTCCTTCCTTCCTCACTCATCCCCACTGGGAAGATAAGCAACTCAATATAGGTTGTACATATGTAGTTACCCAAATCATTTCCATGGTAGTTATATTGTGAAAGACTATAATTCCCTCCATCCTACCCCACTCCCCACTTATTCTATTTTCTCCTTTGAGCCTGTCCCATTTCAAAAGTGTTTGCTTCTAATTACCCTCTCCCCCAATCTGCTCTCCCTTCTATCATCCTCCCTCTTCTCCCCTTCCCCCTTACTTTTCTGTAGGGAAAGATACCCAATTTAGTGTGTATGTCATTCCCTCCTTAAGTCAAATTCAATGAGAGTAAGGTTGACCCATTCCCTTTCCTGCTATTCCCCTCCATTGTAACAGTTTTCTCTTGCCTCTTTTATATGACATAATTTTTCCTAATCTGTCTCTCCCTTTCTCTTTCTGCCAATAAATTCCTCTTTCTCCTTTTATTTTTTTAGATATCATCCCTTCATATTCAACTCATCCTATGCCCTCTGTCTATGTTTACATATACATATGCTCATGCTCACATATATATTTATACACACATATACCCTCCTATAGATAAATATATATGTATACATATATACATATATATTCCCTCCAACTATCCTCATACTGAGAAAAGTCTTATGAGTTACAATTATCATTTTTCCATGTAGGAATGTAAATAGTTCAACTTTAATAATTTCCTTATGATTTCTTTTTCCTGTTTACCTTCTCATGCTTCTCTGGCTTCTTGCTCCCAGTCTGGTGTGATAGGTCCTTCCTATTAGCCTGCTGGGCTGCCTTCAGGGGGAGATTTGTTTTTCTCTGTCACTTTGTGGGTTCTGTAGCTCTAAAATTTGTTGAGTCATTTTTTTTACATGTATTGGAGGTGGTTGGAGCCAGAGTCACATGGAGGTCCTGTTTTTACTCTGCCATCTTGGCTCCGGCCCCCCCCCCCCCAGATATGAAATTACAAATTTTGGAGATTGAATGCAATTAAGGAAGAGGTGAGCAAGGGATAAGAGCTGACCCTGGCCAAGACCCTGACTAGAATCTGGTTTCTGACACATACTTGCTGAGTAACCCTGGGAAAATCATTTTAATCTCTTGGTGCTCCAGACCATTTTCCTAGACAGTAAATAACTGAAAAAGTATAAAATGTGTTATTGGAGGATGTCTCTATGTCTCTCTGTCTCTCCTGCTCCATCTCTGTCTTTCCCTCTCTCTCTCTGTCTCTCCCTCTCTGTTTCTTCCTCTCTCTCCTTCCCTCCCTCTCTGTTTGTCTCTTTTTCTCTCTGTCTGTATCTGTTTCTCTGTCTCTCTTTCTCTCTCTGTCTCTGTCTCTATCCATCTCTCCCCCTCTGTCTCTCTCTCCCTCCCCCCCGGTTCCTTAACCCATAACATCATAGATTTAAAAAAAAACACAACAAAGCACCCAATGAGCATAGAGAAACTCTTTTCCTTATTTACTCTAAGATTCCAATATGGACAGTGAATTCTCTCCCTGTGTTATTTAAAAGTAAGCTTTAGATGACAACTTGGAGGTGGGTTGTGGGGAAGAGTGTAGAAAGGTGGAGAATGACCATTCTTATCCATATCAAAGATCTAGGATGATGGTGTGGACTCCAAGGGATAGATTTTACATTTCCTTTGTATTTTACTCCATGTTATTTGGGACACAAAATACAAAATCTAAATCTGTGTGTAATGGAAAACATCCCGAGAGAGAAAAATAGCCCTCTCCCAGGAAAGTGTGGTGACTTTCAGTTAGTTATAGATAGCAAATTTCAAGGCAACTTAAGCCAAGTCAGCTGGTATTCATTAAGTGCTCAATATGTTATAGATTCTGTGCTAAGTGCTAGCGATACACAGAAAAACAAAAACAGTCTTCTTTCAAGGAACTCATGGCCCAATGGGGAATTATCATGCCAGCAACCATAGACAAACAATATGGACAAGATAAATTGGTGAGAGTCCAAGAGGGAACGTACTAAGATTAAGAAAGACTAGGACATGCTTCTTACAGAAAGTAGGACTTTGGCTGAAAATGAAACCAGGGAAGCTAGGCAGTGGAGAGAAGGAAGAACATTTCAGGTGTGGTGTCTAGTCAGTGAAAAATTTAGTGTAAATAATTATGGCGTCCTGCTCAAGAAGCA
The DNA here is from genome assembly GCF_028583685.1 of Petaurus breviceps papuanus. Classification (NCBI taxonomy): domain Eukaryota; kingdom Metazoa; phylum Chordata; class Mammalia; order Diprotodontia; family Petauridae; genus Petaurus; species Petaurus breviceps. The sequence continues at coordinate 601,770 of NW_027185764.1, forward strand.
TCAAGAAGACCAGTGTTACTTGATTGTGGAGTATGTAGAGGGGAATGAGGTTTAAGAAAAAGTGGGAAATGGCCAAGTTGTAGAGACTTGAAAAGCCAAAGAGAATTTTATATTTGATCATGGAGTTAACAGAGAGTCACTGATATTTTTTGAATAGGAGTGGGTGAAATTATTGTATAGTATTCTAAGAAAATAAATTTGAAGCTGAGTTGATGAATTGGAGTGTGAAGGAACACTCCATATTGTATGCAGGGAAACAAAAAACAAGGTTATTGTGATAGTCCTTGTATGAGATAAAGAGAGCCTGTACCTGATTGATTGCAGTAAAGGAGATAAGAAGTCCTATATGAAAGATGTTATGTATGTGGAAATAACAGAATGTGGAAACTAATTGGGTATGGGGGGGTGAGAGAGTGAGGGGCCAAGGATGACACTTAGGTTATGAGCCTGGGTTATTGGGACAATGGTGACATCCTCAACAGTAATAAAGATGTTATGAGAAGAGGAGAATTTGGAGGAAAGATAAAGAGTTCTGTTTTGGATATGGTGAGTTTAAGATGTTTATATGACATCTAGTTCAAGAATTCTAATAGGCATATGGAGACACAAGACTTGTAGTAGTTGTAGGGTTAGTTTAGAGCTGGGCAAATAGATCTGAATATTATATGCATTGAAACCATGGGAGCTGAAGAGGTCACTGAAAGAAGTAGTGTAGACATAGAGGGAGAAAGGAAAAGGACGTAGGACGCGGCTTTGGGGGACACTTAGAGTTAGCCGGTATGACATGGATGAAGATTGAACAAAGGAGATAGAGGACCCATTAAGTGGAGGTTACAGTGAAGATAAGCAACATGGTGTAGGATTGTGTGGAAGAAGGTGAGATAGAATGACAACAGATATGACCAGATAAAGAAATTTTGGAGTTCATGAACATGGACATGGAAAATTTGTGAGTGATGGCAGATAAAAGTATGACCATCTCCATGCATAGCTGTGGAGGGATAGGGGAATAAGTCATGGGAAAGGATTAAGTTGAGAAACTGGGAGGTCAGTGTGCTTGAAGGAATATCAACATGCATTTTGAATTCTTCTACCACAAAGGTAGGAGTTGGGGAAAAGAGATAGACTGAATCCAGAAGGAAGGACAATGTTCTGGTGGTTTGTAGACAACAGCTACTAGAATCTTGAGGGGAGAAAAATGGAGTGAACAAATCTCAAAGGAAGAGAGGTTACCAAGTGATGGTAGTAGAGGAAGGACCTAGAATTTGCAATTGGAAACAAGGATCAATCTGCAGCTCTCACCATGACCAGAGAGTTTGGGTTATAAGTGAAAGCACACCTAGTCCTTGGAAAGGCTCTCCAGGCTATGTCATCACGAGAGTGTCAAGATTCATTAATACTCTATTTCTTCTCCTATTTTACAATCCCAAATAAAAATAAAAGGCACCCAACACAATGTCTGGCATAAACACAATAAATGTTGATTAAAGGATATGTGCAATAATCTTATTGCAATTATAACTCAACAGACACATTACTGAGCTAAGAAAGTAAAGTGTGTGTACCAGAAGATACAATTGGTAAAAGTCTAGAGAAACAGGAAAGGAAAGCTCAGCATTATAAACAAATGGTGATGCTTGAGACACATGGTTTGGAAAGAAAGGTGCAAAGCTGAAAGCTACAATGTAAAAATGTTGGAAACTTAAAGAAGCAGTTAATTAAACCGTAAACTCCTCAAGGGCAAGGACTGTTCTGCTTTTGCATGTGTATACCAGCATACAGCACAATATATAGGAGCTTAAGAAATTTATTGATTGCTGTTGTTCAGTTGTGTCAGACTCTTGACTTTGGAGTAGAGAGTTTACTATTTCTTTCTCCAGTTTCTTTACAGATGAGGAAACTGAGACAACCAGGATTAAGTGACTTGTCTAGGATCACACAGCAAGTAAGTGTGAATAAGTTAGTAAGTCAGATGAGTCTTCCTGGCCAGATCCAACACTCTATCCAGTGCACCACCTAGCTGCTTGATCACAAAAAAGCATCTTTTAAAAAACAATGACTATTAGGGGTGGCTAGGTGGTGCAGTGAATAGAGAACTGACCAGAGTCAGGAGGACCTGAGTTCAAATCCAGCCTCAGACACTTAACACAAAAACTAGCTGTGGGACCTTGGCCAAGTCACTTAACCCCAATTGCCCTCCAAAAATGCAAAAGAAAAACAAAAACAATGACTATAGAAGAACAAGTAAACACAGGGTCATTGTCTTTTGGCAAGGGAAATAATACTTCCATACAGTCTCTTTGGGTTTAATAATAAGTACAGTTCAAGTGGGTCAAGAAAGTCTTACCATGGAATAGCGGAAGGGGTACTGAATTTGGAGTCAGAAGACCAGTTTTCTAATCCCAGCTCTGTAATTTACTTACATAGATTTGATTAGATCACTTAATCTTTCTAAGCCTCAATTCAATTCACCAAACATTTATTCAGGGCATATCGGGCACTTTGCTAGGCAGCTGCGTGGCACATTGGAGTTCTGGACTTTGAATCAGGGAGATCTGAATTGAAATCCAAGCCCAGTCACATTAACTGTGGCACTCTGAATAAAGCACTTAATTTCTGTCTACCTCAGTTTCCTCATTTGTAAAATGAAATAGTAACAACATCTATCTTGTAGGGTCTTTGTGAGGATAATATTAATAAAGTGTTTAAGAAATAAGCTAAAAGTGCGACACAAATTCCAACTGTTATTATTATATTAGTCATTTTTTATCCTCATCTGTAAAATGAGAGGTTTGGACTGGATGATTTTTTTAAGCAATTGGTGTTAAGTAACTTGCTCAAGGTTACATGGCCAGTTATTTCTGGGTGTGGGGCTAAGTATCTGAGCCCGGATTTGATCCCCAGGTCATCCCGACTCTGGAGCCAGTGCTTTTACTCGCTGAGCCACCTAGCCGCCCAGACTAGATGATTTTTAATGTGTGTTCAAGCTTTATAACCTGATCCATAATTCTTCTCATGAACTCACTGGAGTGTAGATTGTAGTAGTGATAGGTGAGAAGACCCAGACATTCAAAGGAACACTGAGAGGAAATATTACTTTACTATATTACATGACTGTTGAGAGTTTGTGTCAAACTTTTGGAATAGTAGATGTGCCTACATGTGTACCCTTTGGCCTCATTCCTATCCTCATCATGGAACCAATCTAGAGTTTTGAGGGATCCAGAGGAAAATGGGGAGGTGGGAAGAAAGGCATTATTTCTTCACTGAAATGAGCCATGATATCAGATTTGAATACTAGTTGTGTCTTTGTCTTGTAACCCACGGGATTGCTCTGTTCCATCTCCAATGGGAAAAGGTCATAGAGGAGTGATCTCCTAAATGGTTCAGATAACACAGTAATTAGAGATAGAAAGGACTGATTTGATTATGTTCATTCTCCCGTTAGGGCAGGGCTGAGAATAATGCTTAAATAGGCAATATTATTATGAAGCAGCAAAATGAGCAGCAACATGCCTCTCATTTAGCTTTTAGAACATGTGTGGGAGGGAGGCTCTTGTATACACACTCATGTTGCATCAATATGAGTAGTGTATGAGTAGTTCTGTTCTATAGACAATTTTGTCCATGGCTCTATTGTGTTCAGTATCAGTACAATGGACAAGGGGCAAGCAGTCCTTCAGCATGACAGTCCTTTATTGCTGCAAAAATTATGCTGAGCTCATTCCACTCTAAAAATCACTACAGATGCGTGAAAAGAATAAAAGCACTTATCACACCTAGGACTCTGAAATCAGTGACTGGGCCCTTAGTGAGTAGTTTTAGTGTTTCACATCTTAACTCAGGGTATTTTCTTCTAGACTAAGGTTGAAGTTTTGAATGGAAGGGAGGGAAAGGAAGGAGGGTAGATCCAGGTGATTTTAGATTCTCTACAATTTTGTTGACTTTGTTAGTGTTCTTTGCATTGGCCCCTGTCTCCTCCACCTCTTCCTCCTCCTCCTCCTCCTTCTTTTTCTTTGCAGTCTATATGGATTTATATTTGTCAGTTCAAGCAGCATAGTTGATAAAGATCTGGCACTGAGAAAGAAAGATGTGAATTCACATCCTACCTCTGACACATACAGGCTATGGTGACCCTGGGCAAGTTACTTTCCTTCCTTTTACTCTAGGCAACTATAAGTTGAAGAGAGTGTCAAACTTTATTGGTAGATGTAACTCTCTGCCAATGAAATCATAGCAGCAATCTCTAACTCCTATCCTTATGTCATCTTAAAGGGACTTCACTTAAATTCACCAAAGCACATATTTCTTGGAAACAGCCTAGAAGTCTGGTACAATATCTGCTATTATTTCTCAATTAAGGCCAAGGAAATGTGTGGTGTGAACAAAAAGGAAAACAAAAAGAAATCAGAGGTGCCCTATAGAGAAAGAATTAAACACTGATGTCTCAGTTTTATCAGTGCAATTGATTGATTTGCCTCTAATTGACATGACAGCAGAGATATTTGTGAGTTTCACTTTCATGCTAATATCTGTTTGAGTAAGCACAGATTAGCAAGGCATTTTCAGAAGAAATGATATGCTTTGATACTTTTTCTAATGTATAAGAGCTAGACAGCTTAAGATCTAAAAAGACAACTACATGTTAGGAACAGAGTGGTGGACTTAGAGTCAGAAAACCCCAGGTTTAAATCCCTCTTCGGATACTAGTTATGTGATCATGAACAAGTCACAACTTCTCTCAGCCTCAGTTTCTTCCACTGAAATGTGGATGATCACAATAACAATTAACTTACAAGGTTGTTGTAAGAATTGAATGAGATGATATATACAAAGCTTTCCAAACTTAAAAACATTATATAATATTAAACCAATGTTATTATTATCGTTCTTCTCATTGGGACTTTGTTGATCATAGAAAGCTGGGCTGCTTCTTCATTGTTAATAGGCACCGATATTTATTGTGACCTCCTAGAGTCCCTGGCAGCATAAAAATGGAGTGGTCCTCATGTTAAGGCATATTTAGAAAAACATTCTTTTTAATGTTACAGCAAATGATATGAGTAGCTCAGCTGAACACTTTCCTTGTAAAGGTAATGTCCTTGAAATTAGAACTACATAACAAGGTATCTTTTTTTCTCTCTCTTTCCCTTTTAGTAACCCAGTCTTTTTATGTGCAATACAAGTGTGTTTATTTACTTTTTACTCTTCATATCATTTCTATTTGATAAGTTAAACTTTAGGATTCATTTATCATTAGACTTTCATTTTACCAATGGGACAGATAAACACATACACAAATACACCTCTCTAGGAGTTAGAGGTTTTTTGTTTTTGTTTTTTCTTTCTGCATGATCATATTTGACACCTTACCTGGTGAAATGACTGCCAAGGGGGTGTTTTATAAATAATTTGTAAAAAAAAGAGCAGCCTGTACAAAGTATTATTTAATCTTCTTAAGGGACATTCAGAATTCCCATCATCCAGTTTCATATGTGATAATGTTGGCTGGAAACCCTGCCCATTCAGTTTAGCTTCCCTCCTACTCTAGATAGAGTTTCCTACTCAATTGTTAAGTTGCTTAAGTTTCATGCTGCTAAAAGCAAATTTGGATGCACATCCAGCACAATTTGATATACTTGACCAGTCAACAACTGACCCCCCTCATAGAGCTCCTTCACAGAAAAATCTAAATGGAGAAGAGATTTCCTGTGATTGTGCTGCTCTGGGCCTCCTTCTCATGTACTTTCCCCCCTCATATTTCTCCTAGGAATTCCAGTCTTGCCATTAAACCATGAAGCTTGACAGCCACAGGCTGTCCAAAATAGCGTCTGCACTTTTAGAGTTGTCTCTTGTCAGAGTTCTAATGGCCCTGATCTGGGTATCTGGCCTTGTCTACTTCACCCCTGAAGCTCCAACCTCATTGCATGGCTCTTCTCAAGTCCACCAAACATATCAAAACTGCTAGAGGATATCTCTGTCTTTAACTTTCTACTTAACAAAGCTTTGCTTTCTGATGTCAGAGAGACTTTCCCCGTTCTCTGATCAAAATGTCCTTTCCTCCTTCCCCCATCCCTACATATTGTCAAAAACACTTTGAAAGTCATAGTAGTGAAGAGAATACCACACTAGGTAGCAAGAGTCCAGTATCATTGCCCCCATGCCCACCTGGGCAATCCATTAGGTAAATTATTAAGATTTGAGAGGCCTCAGTTTCTTTATGTATGCAATGAGAAGGATACCATGCTGTCTTGAGTTGCTTGAAGGTGACCCAGATAATATGATCTTTTGAGGTTTATTCCAACTTCAAGGTGTATGATACATTCAAGGAGAATCATCCTGAAACATTTGATATAGAATAGAAATCATAATAAGGTGGATCCATTCTGGATTCTGTTCAAAGAGGTTTAATTACGAAAGTACAAAAGTATCTTGTTATAAGGCTTACAGATTCTCTTCAATTCAGTTAATGATGAAAACAGATCAGTTTAGAAAAAAAAATGTTTTGGTATTGGTTAGGCATTTCCCGACCCCAAGATAATGTAATTTAATTCAGCAAATATGTGTCAATTATTTACTATTTTCAAGGTACTGTGCTAAGGCACTTAGTATACAAAGACAAACACAAAATTGTCCTTCCCTCCAAGGACTTAACTTTCTACTGTTATTGACACATGTCTTCATGACCTCAGTGACTTAAGTGGGGAATAATACAATGCTTAAAGTGTTGTGCTAGTTTTGCTTTTACTCAGCTTTAAAACTTTTTATTATAGAAATAAAATATTTTGGTTGTCTATTAATTTTCATCTATTCTTCCACCAGTCATTCTTTCATCCATTCAATTTATGGTTAATTTATCCATTCATTCATTAATATATATGTAGATATAAGTATGTTTATTTCAGCTATTTGAATGTAATCACATTATAATAATATAACAATTAAAATAAAATTATAATGTGGTAGTTTTTGTAGCAAGCATTTATGTTGTGTCTACCATGTGTCAGTCATTGTGTTAAGTACTTTAAAGATACTATCTGTTTCAAATGTCTTACTTTGTTGTCAAGTTTTTGTTGAAAACCTGAATGAAATATGTAGTTTTCAATCATTCCTTTTTTAGTTACTTTAATATGAAGCACAAGCACCATAGGGAAGTTTTAGATTTCTAGGGTAACTGCAAACCATGAAATGAAGCAGTAACAGAAGCACTTTTTCTTTAACAAACCTTTGCCAAGAACATTTCTGTAGGTCCAGCTCTATTTCTGGAGAACTCCTTATAGTTTTATTTGTCTTTCAACAATTCCCTTCAGGCAAACAACTTAAAGCCATTCAATCGGAGGTTATAAAGGACAGTGTCTTTTTAAAGGACAAATAAAGGTTTTTGTTTTTGTTTTTTGGTATTGTTTTGCATAGAAAGAGGAGCCCACTTTCAAATAAAGCATACAGAGTTTCCAATTGAATCACATAAGTGTAGCTAAAATAATCAAATTATGCCAAAATATCTAAATGTTTATGTGGCTATCCTACAGCTCTAAATTTCATTATTTAATATAATTACACACTTTCTTATTGACAAACACCTGACTTTGGAGAACAATGCCTTTCCCCACCCAGTTACCTTCACAATTTTGGAATAACGTCCAGTAGAAAAAGAAACACCTGCAATCTTAGGTTTGCAAAAGCATGGGAGACTAGTTTCTGGGCTATATTTTTGATATGTCCTGAATTTCAGAATTTTGACTTAATTAGAGGCTGCTACTATTCCTAATTTATTCAAGTGAAAAGCAGTATATTTTTGGTGTTTTCAGTTACAAAATTAGTTCATTCTCTACATTAGAATACCTATTTAATGCTAAAGTTTTAAGACCATGAGCTCTTCTTTTTTTCATGTACCCATATTCTCTTTCCCTGTGACTTAGGAGAGAGCATTTTTGTTTTCTGTGACAGCTCGTCTCTTTTGAAATCCCGTTTTGATACAGTGTTAAAGAAAATGAAGAGGGGTGGCCAGGTAGCACAGCGAGTAAGATCACCGGCTCCAGTGTTGGGATGACCTGGAGATCGAATCCTGGGCTCAGACACTTAGCACCACAACCAGAAATAACTGGCCGTGTAACCTTGAGCAAGTTACTTAGCCCCGATTGCTTAAAAAAAAAAAATGAAGAGCTAGTATAAATAAGGGTTATGACTGAACTTATCATTTCATTCTATAGGAAATTTGCAGTTGAGGAAACTCTATCAATACCAATAGGTACCATCTTGCCACATTAGAATTTTAGGAAGTTGCCTAGAACACCAAGTGTTATGTGAAATAACTCGAGGCCACAGAGTCAGTGTCCTGGAAACCAGACTTTCTTAGTTTATAGCTAAACTTTCCAGCCACTGCGCCAAGCTGTCTCTTGTTATAGAAACGTCCAAATCCCCTCCCTTTCAAAAAAAAAAAAAAGAATAAGAAAAGGAATAAAAAGTACTCAGAAGAAAAGGAAAAAAAAGATCCAGGAAGGGAGATAAGCAAGCAGGAAAGTTTTGCCACTAAATATTGTTAAATAAATATTCACTTAATAATAATAAAAAAGCCTTTGCAGCAGAAATTCACTGTTTCATTTACAATCCTATTGTTTGGTTTTGTTTTATATCAATGGAAAATTTGTGTTTGTTGATGATTACTAAGTTAAAAAAAGATGGAATAAAAAATGGAGCAAAGAGCATAGGATTTAAGGAAAGAAATGAAACTATAAATTAAAATTAGGGTCATCTGTTAGACTAACCAGTTAGAAGCATTACAACTGTGACCAGTGAAGCCAGGATTTCCCCCCTCCCCTTCATTTCTTCTACCTTATTTACAGTACAGTGGGACTTTTGAGTGAAGGAATGGCAAACAGTTAATAAAACATTTGATGGGTATTAATTACTTTCCACTTAATTACCTGCCATGTGGATCTTGTTGAGCTATTGATTACTGGCAAACATACATCCCACTGGGGATAGTGTGATTTAACTTCATCCAAGGAGTCAATTAGCCCAAGTAACACTGGGAGAGCTGGTGCTTCGCCTCAATAGCTGGAGTTTCTTGCCAAGAAGGGTAGATAAGCCATTTATTTGTTCATTAAAACACAGTACTACTGTCAACAGGAGGCACTTACCAGGTGTTATTGAGATTGGTAAAATGTCACTCTGTTTCATCAAAGATTAGCTGCATCCATATGGAAGTGAAATAGGCAAAGGGACCCTTTCCCCACTTGGCAACTCAGGGAAAAGGTTAGGTCAAGAAGTTAACCCCTGCAGGTGTGGTCCAGTGCAGCTCACAATTGTATAAAAAACTACAGTTAGGAAATTATCTGCTAGGACCTTAGTGCTGCAAAGACTTTTCAGTGGAATACTCTACATCTGTTTTCTGCTCTGTGACTTGTGGAATCCCTGGTTCTTTTCTTTGATATTTCAGATCAAAGGAGTCAGAAGCTCTCTGAGACCAAGATTTTGCTCAAGTCCCTGCTTATTTCTTCCACAAAGTCACCTTGACAACAAAGACCTAAAATTCAAATCCTTAAGAAAGAAGGAAAGAAGAAGGGGCAGGTAGTAAGGAAGAAAATAAAAAAAAAACATTAAGGAGGAAGAAAACAAAGTTAATATGTTTGTATATTTAAAATGCAATGAAGCACTCTATTTCTTACAGATTTGTTTTAGTCATGGACTTTAAGAGATGTCAAAAATGTTTTCATTAGTTTTTTAAAATTTCTGCAATTTCACACCACAATGCTCACAATACCCTCCCAAGTAATGAAATAGATGACAGAAAAGCAAAGGGACACATTAACTCTTCCTTATAACATATGCCTCATGCTGTACATGTTATTTACTATGTTTCAACTGAGAGGCATTTTTCATTTTTAGAGTTAATCTAAAGTCAAGACTAGTAATTTCAATGATTTGCACTTTGTGCAACTTTTACTGTTGTTTCCTTTGATATTATGATGTTTATTTTGTATATTAAATTCAGTTCAGTTTATATACTCAGTCATCTTTTCTTTCCTTTCTGAATCAGTTCATGTAAGTCTTCCTAAGAATCTCCAATTTATTCCTATTTGTCACTTCTTATAGCACAATATTTTGCTAGATAGATAGACAGACAGACAGACAAATAGATAGATAGATAAACAAAGTAGTTACCATGTTCTAGACAATGTGATATAGCATTAGTGATATAAATATAAGCATTAGTGATATAAATCCTAGCAAACAATAGTCTTTTTCCTGAAGGAGCTTAAGTTCTAGTGAGGGAAAGATAATTTATAAGAGTAGGGGAGTGTCAAATCACATCATTTGGTGTTGGTGACTGGCAAGTCAAATGGAGGTTTGGTTCTAGAAAAGATCAGATGAAATTAGAGCCCAGGAAGGTTCCCTTGAGAAAGGGAATAATGATCAATCAATCAAGTAATAAAAATTCAGTAAGCACTATGTGTCAAGTGTTGTGCAAAGTGATTGGTATGAAGATAGGGCAAAAACAACTCCTACCTTAAAGGAAATTACACATAAATACTGCAATTTGTCCAGCCATTGACCAACTGATGAAGAAGTTTGTCTTCTCTTCCTTAAGTTGATTAGTTGGGTTTCATTAATTACATCAGGTTTATGGTATAAATCTGTCTTTTGAAGACAGTTAGGAAAGTACCTTGGCCATCAACCCTCAAAACTTCAAAACCTATAGAAAGTACTTAAGATGTAATCTTTACTTTGGTAATTCTGTAGGATCCTTAACTTTGACTTTTTCCATTTTTTACTTATTCCTGGAGGAAAACTTAGGCTATGAGTAGGAAGAATTGGGAGAATAAGAAATTAAAATTCATCTAGGGCTGGCTTTAGTATATTACAGAGTACCTTATGGATCATGAATATAATAATTTTGTTGAAGAAAATACTAATTTATTTAAAATAGTAATTGACAAAACAGTGACCTTTATTGGAGAACCTCATAGAACATAATTTATTTAGTTCTGAATTTAGTTTAAGATATATCCATCTTAGACCCATATCCCATAAAACCCATTATTAGAAGCATGAAAAAGATTCATCACAACAATGTCACCTATAATATGATATCACCTCACAGCCCTTGAGGATAGAATTTTGGTAAGACTCTAGTACCTAATATTCACACTGCATTTCAATTTCATGGTTATCTAAATATGTAGGTATATATTCACAATACCAATATAAGATAGTTTCTCTGTCTTTGCACTTATTCTTATAAAATATCTTTGAAGATTTACAGAGCTTATGAATTATAATGTAAATTACATATGTATATATGCATATATATACACATCCATCTATCTATCTATCTATCTATCTATCTATCTATCTATCTATCTATCTATCCCACCCACCACCTACCTGGGAGTAAAACTCCAGTAAAACAAAGTTTATATATTGTTTATGCCTAGGGCTTCCTCAAAGCAGGAAATAGGGTTCCCTTGCATAAAGGTGCTAAATGTACAGTAAGGATACTGGGCATGACATAGCTTTTATTTTGTCCCATTGACATTGCTTAAGATGAACTGGGCATGGTGGCATTTGTCTTGAATCCTAGCTACCCAGGAAGGTGAGACTGGTGAATGTCTTGAGTTCTGGAGTTCTGAAGTACAGCAGGTTGATGATTTGCTATTCACACTAAAGATAGTCTGGGGTTACTATGGAGAGCTCTTGGGAAAAGGGGAGGAGCATAGGGTTGACTAGGGAAGGATGCAAGGTCTAGGCTGCAAGTTGAGACACTCAAAACATCTGTGCCAATAAGTAGTGGAATTAAAAAAAAGGAAAAAAAATGATAAGACAATACAAGGAAAAAAAGGATTTAAAATCATGCATGAACATATACATATATGTGTACATGTGAATCTGTGTATATACTGTCAGGATTCCCATGCCAAGAGAACTCCTCTTTTTACTATTAGGTGAAACCCTGTTTTTCAGAGCTAAGGCCCAGGAAGTAAACTGTGCCCTGAGTTTGGTATAACAACAATTTTTGCACTCACTCTCTGGATGAACTCAGCTACAGCAAAATCCCAGAATTAATTCAGATTAGCCCCAGGTGGTCCCTGAGATCAGATAAACACCCCCAGGGCCCATATTCTGGTCATGAAGCCCTGCTATAAATTAACATTTTCTCATTGTTGCTGTTACCCCTCATTATCAGGGCTACAACTCACTGTGTAGCCTCTGGTATATGCATTAAGATTTGGCCTCACTAAAGTGGTATCCTTCTGGAAGAGGCCCCAGTATGTGTGTCTATTTTCCCTCCCCCAACAGAATAAAGGGTTTTTTTTTGTGCTTATGACTGCTTGTCGGCCCTATTTTTAAAAATGTGTTTTTATTTTATATTATTTCTTAGAATTAACTATGGTTATGTTGGCCTGTGTGAGCTCTTTGGTATTTTTAGAGTTAACAGTAGGTGCATAATCTCTGTGACTTTTTGGTCTTTTGTTTTCAGACTTGAGAATCCATTTATACATTTACACATATACACATAAATACACATATATGTGTATGTATCTTTCTATCTACTACCGTAGGTATTTATCTGTCTTTGAAATAGTTTGTTATATTTATTATTCCCCTAGGAAAGTAAACACAACTATATGGATCGGGCAACTGTATGGGACTACTAAACAAATATTTTACATTAACTTCAGGCATACTCCTATGTGTGTGTCTCTGTGTGTGTGTGTGTGTGTGTGTGTATGTACACACATGGGTGTGTTCTCCTTATTTTTACCTCTGAGCCTGTACTTCCAGGCTTCTGATTACTGAGCAGTCATCTTAACTAGTAACAGTCCAGACCCAGCACACTGCTGCTGCTTTCCAGCTACCTTCAGGCCCTGCTGCCACATGGATACTTATCTCCAGGCCCCTAACCCCACCCCTTTCCACCCCTCTTGTCAGTCAGTCAGCCAAGTGAAATTTATTAAACATCTACTATGTATGAGGCACTTTATTAAGTGCTACAGATATAAAAAAGGTAACACAAAGCAAAACAAACACTAATAACACAGTCCCCGTTTTCAAGGAGTTCACAGTCTAATGGGGAGAAAACATGCAAACAGCATTGTACAAACAGAATATAAGCAGGACAAATGAGGAGTAACCTCAGCGGGAAGGCACTAAGATTAAGGTGTGTGTGTGGGGGGCACTACCTAATTCACATATATCACAGGGTTAGAATACAAATTCTTTCATTGTTTTTGCTTTTTTTAGAGGGGCAATTGGGTTTAAGTGACTTGCCCAAGATCACATGGCTAGTTTTAGTGTTAAGTCTCTGAGGCCACATTTGAACTCACATCCTCCTCGCTCCAGGGTTGGTGCTTTATTCACTGCACCACCTAGCCACCCCCACAGTATTTTTTTATTCACCTTGAGCCTTGGTGAAAACCACTATGAAACCACAGAGGCAACTGATACTCCTTGCCTCTGCTTTCTGTCTGTCTGTCTGTGTCTTCCTCTGTCTCTCTTTCTCTCTGTCTCTACCTTTCTCTGTTTCTGTGTTTCTCTCTGTCTCTTTCATTTTGTCTCTACTTCTCTGTTTCTGCCTCTCTTTATGCTTTTGTCTGTCTATCTTTCTGTTTCTGCCTCTCTCTGTCTTTCCATCTTTGTCTGTCTGTCTTATTCTGTCTCTTCTCTTTTTTCTGCCCATCTGTCTCTGTCTCTGTCTGCCTGTTTTTTGTCAGTCTTTGTCTCTGTCTCCCCCAGTTCCCCACAAATACACTCAGCAGAAGAATTTAGTATTCCATGTAAGCACATCTTTTTTCCTGAATCATATGCAGGACATATTGTGTTGTGCTTCAATATTTTTAGTTACTTTAATTTTATAGAACAGAAGAGAACAGAAGGAAAGCAACAAATAATAAACAAAGTTGAAAAGGCAGCACATCAAATAAAATAGAACACAAACAAATAGAAATGACTTAAAGTTCAAAAAATGCCTTCCATAAAAAGCACTTTAATGAGTTCCTGTTAAAAAATTTGTTTCAGAATTTATAGAGGGGTGATATGATAGGGTGGAACCAAGATGGCAAAGTAGGGAAGCACCCAGTTTTGCTCTCCAAACATTCCCATCCAAACAACTTTAAAAGGATCCCTCAAATAGAATTCCAGAGTGTCAGGGCCAAGGAAAGGTCAGAGCAAGACATTCTTCCAGCATAAAGAAAAACCATAGGAAATCAGAAAGAGAGGTCTGTGACACAGGGGAGGAGGCTGACCCAGAGCCCACATGGATGAAACACCTGTGGTGGTGACAGAAGCAGCAGCAGTAGCAGCTTCAGGATCTCTCAAGTCAGAGATGGTAAAGGGAACTGGCAAATGGCCAGAAAGAAATGACAGTGTTCCCCTGTGCTAGTCAAGAGGGTATCTGGCAAGTTCATTGCCTATTCTAGCTTCTGTGTTCCAGTTAGGGGCAGAGAGGAGCACTTTCCTTCAAGAGGGGTTAGAAGCCCTGAGGGGCTGTACCACTTCTGGCTACCAGGGATTAAGGACCTTAAGGGGTAGGTACTATCACCACTGCTCCCAAGTGAGGAGGAGCCTCAAGAAGGCATATGGATTATAGTACCAAGGGGTCAGGGACCCTTCCTGGGTAAGAACTAGAGAGCAGTGACCACACCTCTTCCCAGATGTAATGGTAATAAGAATTGAAGATCTTCCATGACCCTTAATAAGCCTAAGGGAATTTGAAGACCTTCCCTGCTTTGAAGATAAATCCTGCCCCCTTATAGGCTGAATGTAATCACATGGAACTTGTGGTGGGAGGAATTTGCTGAAGGGTGGAGTGGAGCCCTCAGGAAGCTGGGAGTCAGAGCTGTTAGAGATTGGAGGAAGGGGAGGACACACCCAAGGGAGACAGTTAGGCTGGTGAATAAATGTTGGTTTGTGGGAAGGCTAAAGAATGCTGTGGCTCTCCTATGCTGTTATGGCTTATTAACTTCTTTGTTACTATGATGGAATTGGCTTATTGGTTTTGTGATTTGGTTTTCTGGTATCTGAATAAATGTTTTGCTTCTGTCTTCTAAATGGAGAGTCTGCTATATTTTGCAATTAAGCACTATGTTGGCATATTTACAGTGGTTTTCAGCTCTGTGAATATTGTGTTGGTGCTACACCAGATGATAATACCTTGAAAGTATAGAAAACTTCCAAATGTCCCAAAACTAGCTCTAAAGCTTAAAAAAAAGCCTAAAGCTTAAAACAGAGATGTTCCTCCCACCCTCAATGCCAGGAACAGATCCCAACACTGACATAAAGTTCCAAATCAATAAATAACATGGAAAATGAGTAAACGACAACAGCAAAATCCCTGACTATAAAAGTTACAATGGTTACAAGGAAAATTGAAAAACAATCTCAAAACACAATGATGTCAAAACATCTACAAATGTAGCTTTGACGAAAAATGTGAATTAGACACAAGTTCAAAAAAATTCCTGGAAGAGATATAAAAAATGAGTTTCAAAATCAAATAAGAGTAGTAGAGGGAAAAATTAGGTAAAGAAATTAAAGCAAAAGAAGATTATCATGAAAATACAACAGCTTAATAAAAGAGACACCAAAATGCTGAAGAAAATTACACCTTAGAAAACAGAATTGGATTAATGGAAAAAGAAATACAAAAATTCACTTATGAATATAACTCCTTAAAAAGAAGAATTGGCTAAATGGGAAAAAAGCATAGAAACTTCCTAAGGAAAATAATTTTGTAAAATTTAGAATGGAGCAAGTGGAAATTAATGATCCATGAGACATCATGAAACAATAAAATTAAGTAAAAGAATGGAAAAAATATGAGAAAATGTGAACTATCTCATTGGAAAAACAACTGATTTAGAAAACATATCAAAGAAAGATCATTTAAGAATTATTGAACTATTTGAAAGCCATGATCAAAGAATGACCCTAGATATCATATTTCAAGAAATTATTATGGAAAACTGCCCCAAATCAAAGTTTAAAATATAAGTGGAAAGAATTCATCAGTTACTACCTGAAAGAGAGCCCCAAATGAAAACTACCTGGAATATGGTAGTTAAATTCTAGAGTTCCAAGGTCAAAGAAAATGTTTTCCAAGCAATCAGAAACCACTGAAATATTATGCAGCAACAGTTAGGATTACATAATATTGAACAGCTACTCCATCATAGGCAAGGGGGGCTTGGAAGGTGATATTCCAGAAGGCAAAAGAGTGCAACTTACAACCTAAAAATTACCTACCCAGCAAAACTGAGAATAATCTTGCAAGGAAAGATGGATATGTAATGAAATTGATGTTTTTAAAGCATTCTTGATGAAAAATGACAACAGAACTGAATAGAAAATTTGACTTTCTAATACAAGACTCAAGAGAAGACTGAAATGGCAAAATGGCAAAAAAACTGAAAAAGGCAAAATGAAAGCAAAATCATAAGGGACTCAATTAGATTAAACTATATACTTTTCTAGGGGGGGTATGATATATGTAATTTCTAAGAACTTCATTATTATTAATAGGGTAGTTAGAATTATTCTCCATAGAAAGTGTGTAGGAGTGAGTTGATTATGTTGGGATGCTGTAAAAACTGGAGAGGTGAGAAAGAGGAATATCATAGGAGAAGAAGGAAGGGGGAGTTAGAATGGGGAAAATTATCTCACATTAAAGAGGCATATAAGGAAGATATTTTACATTGAAGGAATTAATTGTTGGAACCTTGATGATATCTAAATTGGCTCAAAAAGGTAAAATATCTACATAGTCAATTGGTAATAGAAATCTATACTGCCCAGCAGGAAGTAAGAGGGGAAGGGGAAAAAAATAGGTGGAGTGGTGGAAAAAGTGGTGTGAAGCAAGACAGACCTTTGAGGAGGCAGAGGATAAAGAGAAAAAGAGAAGGATAAACAGATGAATATAGGATGGATGGAAATGCACAGTTAGTAATCATAACTGAATGTGAATAGGATGAAATCACCCATAAAATGGAAGTGGATAGCAGAATGAATTAGAAACCAGAATCCAACAACATGTTTGTAAGGAACACACTCGAAACAGAAAGTAAAAAAAAGGAGTTAAAATAAGGGGATAAAATTGGCTTTATTATGTTTCAACTGAAGTAAAAAAGGCAGGGGTAGTAATCATGGCATCAGATAAAGAAAAATATAGACTTACTTTAAAGGGGGTAAGTAAGGTAACTACATCTTGTTAAAAAGCATTGCCGATAATGAAGTCACATCAATACTAAAAATGCATGCATTGAATGAGAGTGTCCAAATCCTTTTGTTGGTAGTCCATTTTTTAATTTTTCCTTTTACATCATTCATTTCCACAAGATTTTGAGTTAAAGATTTTCTCCCCATTTTCCCCCTAACGACCGCCCCCAAACAGCAATCCCACTGAGTATCCCCTACCCCAATCTGCTCTCTCCCATATCTTCCTCCATCCCTCCTCTGACTTTACAGTAGGGCATGATGGATCTCTATGCCCCAGTGCCTGTATATCTTATTTCCAACTTAAATGTGAAATGATGATGATGATAATGATAATAATAATAATATATTTTTAAACATTTGATTTCAAAATTTTGAATTCCAGGTTCTTTTCCTACCTCCCTCATCAGCCAGCCTTACTGGGAAGATAAGCAATTCAATACAAGTTGTACATGTGTAGCTATGCAAAACATTTCCATAGTGGATATATTATGAAAGACTGACTATATTTCCCTCTATTCCATCCCACCCCACTTGTTCTATTCTCTACTTTGATCCCATCCCTTTTCAAAAGTGGGTGCTTCCAACTTCCATCCCCTCCAGCCTGCACTCCCTTCCATCATACTCCCTCTCATCCCCCTCCCCCCTACTCTCCTGTAGGGTGAGATACCCTATTTAGTATGTATATCATTCCCTACCTAAGCTAAATTCATTGAGAATAAGGTTCACTCATTCCCTTTTGCCTTCCTATTCTTCCCCTCCATTGCAACAATTTTCCCTTGCCTCTTCTATATGAGATAATTTACCCCATTCTATCTCTCCCCATCTCCTGTCATTATATTTCTCCATCACCTCTTAATTTCACATTTTAAGTATCATCCCTTCCTATTCAACTAGTCCTGTATGCTCTATGTATACCTGTACACACACACATATACACAATTCACATATGTATTCATACACCCATATATCCTCCTATGTAGACATATATATATGTATGTATGTATACACACATATGTTTCTATTACCTTCAACTATTCTCATACTGAGAAAAGTTTCGTAAGTTACAATTACCATTTTTTTCATTTAGGAATGTAAGTAGTTCATATTTGAAAAGTTCCTTATGATTTATTTTCCCTGTTTACCTTCTCATGCTTCTCTTGCTTCTTGTATCTGAATGTCAAATTTTCTATTCAACTCTTTTTATTTTCATCAAGAGTGCTTGAAAGTCCTCTATTCCATTGAATGACCATATTTTCCCCTGAAACATGATACTCAGTTTTGCTGGGTAGGTGACTCTTGGTTTTAATCCCATCTCCTTTGACCTCTGGAATATCATATTCCAAGCCCTTCGATCCCTCAGTGTAGAAGCTGCCAGATCCTGTGTTATGCTGATTGTGTTTCCACAATATTCAAATTGTTTCTTCCTGGCTGCTTTGTAATATTTTCTCCTTGATCTGGGAACTCTGTAACCTGGCTATAATATTCCTAGCAGTTTTCTTTTTGGGATCTTTTTTCAGTAAGTGATTGGGGATTCTTTCAACCTCTATTTTGCCCTCTGCTTCTAAAACATCAGGGCAATTTTCCTTGAGAATTCCTTGAAGGATGATTTCCAGGTTTTTTTTTATCATGGCTTTCAGGTAGTCCAATAATTTTTAAATTCTCTCTCCTGGATCTATTTTCCAGGTCAGTGATTTTTTCAATGAGATATTTCACATTGTCTTTTATTTTTTTCATTTGTTTGGATGTGGTTAATAGTATCTTGATTTCTCATAAAGTCACTAGCTTCCATTTGCTCCAATATAATTCTAAAGGAATGATTCTCTTCAGTTAGGTTTTGATATTCTTTTTCCATTTGGCAAATTCAGCTTTTTAAGGCATTCTTCTTCTCACTGGCTATTTGAACCTCTTTTGCCATTTGAGCTATTCTGTTTTTAAGGTGTTATTTTCTCCAGGAAGTTTGTTGACTCTCATTTCATATTTTTTCTTGCATCATTCTCATTTCTCTTCCCAATTTGTCCTCAACTTCTCTTATTTGGTTTTCAAAATCCTTCTTAAGCTCCTCCATGGCATATAACCATTTCATATTTTTCTTGGAAGCTTTTGGTGCAGGAGTTCTGACTTTGCTGTCTTCCTCCTGTTTCATGCCCCAATCCTTTTTGCCCCCAAAAAGGAATCCAGAGTCAGACCATTGTGCTTGTCTTGCTTCCCTCATTTCCTCATGTTGCTATTCAATTACTCAACTTTTTTATCTTTTTGCCACAGCAGAACTCTGATACCAGAGGGAGGAGTTTTGTTCAAAATCTCTGGGGTTTTCTCAGCTGCAGGAGCTATTAGTTGGGTGCCTTCTCTGAAGACTCCGCAGGCTCTGGAAAACTGGTCATGCACCCCACGACTTCCACCCTAGACTGCAATCCAGATATCCAGATCCAAGCAGGTTAAAGCAACAGCGATTACCCCTCAGAGTGGTCGCTTGGTCCCCCTAAAATCTGCAGACCAGGAACGCTGAAGCAGCCATGTGGCTGTGGCTGCATGGCTGCAGCGTCTCAGCTACTTCAGAGATTCCAGGGGTTAAAGGACTGACTGCACTCCCGAACTTCCAGTCCACAAAGTCCACAATGCACTGACCTCTCACATCATCCTTAGCATCTATGGGTTTTTAATTCTGGAAACCGTTACAGTTGCTGGTGATCTGAAGTCCCTCCAGCTGGTGGCTGGTTGTGGTTACCCTGAGGCTAAAATCATGGGCTCATGTGGGACTGGGCTTGGCTCCCAACATGCTGTGCTGGCTCCTACTGCAAACTGGCCAGGCTGTCTTCAGCAGGAGGTTAAATTCTCTGTGTCATTTTGTGGGTTCTGTAGCTACAAAGTTTGTTCAGAGTCACCTTTTACATGAACTGGAGGAGGTGGAAGTGGCAGCCCCACAGAAGTCCTGTTTCTACTCCACCATCTTGACTTTGCCCCTTCAGTGTCCAAATTCTTAAAGAAAAAGGATAATGGATTACAGGAAAAAAAAGAGAAAGCTATATTGGCAGGGAACTCCAATTTTTCCCTCTCAGAGCTAGGTAATTCTAACTATATATTGAATAAGAAAGAAATCAAGGAGACAAATAGAACCTTAGAAAAGTTAGATATGATAAACTTCTGGAGAAAACCAAATGGGAATTGAAAATGGTATAGTTTTTTTCTCAGTAGTACATGGCACCTTCACAAAAATTGACTGATTACAATCATTTAATACATTCTTTCATATGAAAGAATTTCTATTTCTAGACCTGTTCCATAAAATCCTTGTAGAATGTAAGCTCTTGATGGCAAGACTTTACATCTAACACAGTATCTGGCACTTTTTTAGGGTTCAGTTGTGTTTGACTGTGACACCATTGGGTTTTTTTTTTTGGCAAAGATACTATAGTGGTTTGCCATTTTTTTCTGTTGAGATCATTTTATAGATGAGGAAATTGAGGCAAAAAAGAGATTTACCCAGAGTCATACAACTATTCTGTCTGGGGTCTAATTTGAACTCAGGTCTTCCTGACTCCAGTCCCTATGCAATATCCACTGTGGCACCTATGTATCCCATCTGGCACATAGATGCTTTAAAATTGCTTGTTGAATCAAGTGTAATTAAACTCTAAACCTTTATTTCAACTGCTTCTTATATAAACAAACTAATCTTTGAAAAGGTGAAAAGGTTGTAGTTGGAAGTGGAGGTAAAGAAGGAATCCTCTCTTTCTTTGAAGCATCTGATACTATTGATCATTCCCTTCTCTCCTCTCTCAGCTTCCATGATGCAGTGCTATTGTTTCATTTGTTTTGTTTACTCCTGAACATTTATTTAAGAACTCAGACTTCACATTCCTATTCTAGCACGTGGTATCTTATATTTTATGGATTTCTGGCTTTGATATTTTAACTGTGCTACAGATTGCTTGGTATGTCTGTGCAAATTGTGCCTGGAATAAAAATTCCTTTTTGTAGGTGTTTTTAAGTGTCTAATCTGTTAATCATCAACTATCCTCTCCATTCACTGTTCTTCTCCCTCTTTCTTTTCACATCTCCTTTGTTTCTAGTTCCCTTTCTTATGTAATGTAGATTGTATCTTATAGGTATTTGTGTGTTTACATGTATTTTCCCCCAGCAGAATATAAGCTCCTTCAGGACAAGAATGGTTTTATTTTGCACTTATTTATTTGTGTGTTTGATTATACAAGCATATTGTGTGTATTTGTTCATTCATTAGATTTATTTATTTTTGTATCATAGCATTTAGCACAGTGAATAGTAAATGCTTATTGTTTGATTACTTGATCGACCCAATGGGCTATCATTTCATCCATTCACTATCCTTGAATCTTTTGCTCATTTGATCTTCTATTCCTGATGATCTAACACACAACACTGATTCATTTGACTTTTCCAACTGTTTTACTTATTATTAAGCTGGAACAATTCAGTTTATTGAAATCACAAAATTATGCTGAATGGGTAAGCTTCCATCCTCTTTCATTGCTTGCTACCTCTGCCCTCTCTCCACTTCCTTCTATTCTTACAGCTAACACTTCTTGCTGTGGGAACTATAATCAAATCATATCACTCTTGCTTCTGTTTGACATCCATATGGTTTTATTTCACATGCATGTGACTTCACAAACTAAAACATGCTTCCCTGGTCACCATTGCCTTATATGTGTTGTCCTTCTTGCTAGAATATGACCTCTTTGGGTAGGGATTGTTTTATTTTTGTCTTTCAAATCCAAGGGCTTAGTACTCTGTCTATCATAGACACACTTGATGTTTCTCAATCTTTCTAATCTCATGAGACTGGACCTTCTTTGCCTTATGAAAATTCCTTTTTTTTCTCTCAGAGTTTATGCCCTGTGAGGGTACAACATTTTACTTTTTTTCTTCTCCAAATTGGATTTTTATTTGAAGTTCCATTTTTCTCCCTTTCTCCACCCTTTCCCCCATTTAATGAGAAAGCAATAAATAAAATGCTGATTATACATATATAGTCATACAGAACATTTCTATATTAACCATGTTTTGAGTGGGGGAGGGGATGAAGTTAGAAAGATAAAGTAAAACAAATATGCTCAATTGATTATCATTGCAATATTGCTGTTGCTGTATAGATTGTTCTTCCGGTTCTTCTCACTTTACTTGTGTCAGTTCACATAGGTTTTCTCAGGGTTTTTTTTTAAATCACCCCCTCCATAATTTTTATAGCACAATAGTATTCCATTACATTCATATACTATAAATTGCTCAATTATTCCCCAATTCATTGGTATCTCCTCAGTTTCCAGTTCCTTAGAGGGTATGTCATTTTGATTTTATCTTTTTATCCTCAATGGATGCTCTCTGTCCCTTCAGGAGATGAAAATTTCAAATTAAGTCTCCCTGAAAGCAAGGTCTTTCTCATCAGGAACCTAAAAACATCTTGCCAATGATTATAAAGTCTTGGGTAAGAAACGAAAGAACAGAGAGGCACAGCTTATTTTCCTCCTCATTGTTCATTTATTGCAAGGGATTCAGAAGAGAAAAATTAATCTGTGAAATGAACAGCTGGCTAAGAAGGTTATGTCTGAGAATGGGATTTAGATTTCCAGATAATGACTTACAACATAGGGTTGATAGATTTGTGATAATAATAAATATATACAAAGGCTGGTATGTATCTATTTGTCAAGTGTCTTGTAAATTTAATAGCATGAGCTTTACAGTAAAAAGGATGGAGAGGAGGGAGAAGAGTGTCTATGAATATCTCTGCAAATTGGATACAAATAGAGTAGCCACACAGAATGAATAAAATACAACTCATTATATATCTAAATTCACTGGATATAAAAAAAGTAAAAAGGATGCAGTAGTAAAACCCATATCTTCAAATGTCCAACCACAGGTAACTAACATTTTGGAAAAAAATCAAAAGGAACTAGAGATTTTGACAGAAAGAGATAAATTTAACCTGTAAGAATACCAACACTTGGTAGAATGAAACTCATGACTGGGCTCTGACTATGGATATGTACACCTTATTAAAAAGAAACAGCATTGGTAAAGTGGCAGGATGGAATAATATTGGATATTAATTATGTATACTCATGTGAGAAAATTCATAACCATAAGGAGAAAATATATTGAAGGGTATTTGGGTGATGGTCAAAAAAAGGAAGAAGCGAGTGATTTTGTCACTGTAGTAAACTACAGACCTCCTATATAAAAAGAGATAATAGATAGAGTTTGGGAAACAGATTGCAAGTTTGGCACAGTAGCATGATAGAGTAGTGATGGGGGACTTAAATTATCCAAACATCCAGACATCTGTTGGATTTCTTTTTTTGACAAAAGTAGAGAACAGTTAATAACTTTGCAACTTGCCCTAGGAATAATTTCATCCTTTAAAATACAGAAGAATAAACAAGGGGAAACTCTATTCTGTATCTTATTCTCACTGACAGGGAAGAATGCTTTGTAAGAGTGAAGATGATGGGAAACTTGGGGAGGAGTAACCACTCTATTAAAAATTTTGTGATAATCTGCAGAAAACATTGACCTAGTCTGACATGCTCCCTACCTATTGGGAAAGCATATTTCAAAGGGCTTAAAGGAAAGATAGATAGGACCCATGGAAAAAAATATTCAAGAGAAATCATCCCTGGAGGCAAGGAATAAAATTTCTGAAGACTCAAAAGAAAAAAAATTGTGAGAAAGAAAAAAAGAAATAATGGGTTTTGTCTTAAGACATTGAAGTGGATGCATAGGAAACTCAGGAAACCAATTACATTAAAAAACTTGCATATATAAATCAAACTATCAAAAATTATTTTATAGAACTAGAAAAAATAAAACCAAAATTCATCTGGAAGGAAAAAATCAAGCATATCAAGAGAATCAATGGGGAAAAAAGTGAAGGAAGGCAGCTAGTCATACCAGATTTCAAACTATGTTACAAAACAATCTCATAGGGGATAATAGAGAGAGTGG
Source organism: Petaurus breviceps papuanus (assembly GCF_028583685.1). NCBI lineage: Eukaryota > Metazoa > Chordata > Mammalia > Diprotodontia > Petauridae > Petaurus > Petaurus breviceps. Next base: position 625,971 of record NW_027185764.1, read on the forward strand.
TAGATCAGTGGAATAGATTAGACACATAATATAGAAAAGTAAATGGCCACAGTAACCCAGTATTTGATAGACCCAATGATTCAAGTTATCAGGGCAAAGCTTACTAATTGACAAAAATTGCTGGGAAAATTGGAAAGCAGTATGTTAGAAACTAATTATCGACAAATGTCTTAGACCATATATCAAGATAAGGTCAAATGGGTAGGTGATTTAGACATAAAGGGTTATATTATAACTATATTAGGGGAGCATGGACAGAATTACCTGTCAGGTCCATAAATAAGGGGACAGAGAGAATTATAGGAGATAAAATGAATACATTTTGATTTTATTAAATTAAAAAAATCACAAGGCCCATCTAGCCAAAAGTAGAAGAAATGTAGGAAAGTGAAATTTTTTATGGCAAGTTTATATAATAAAGTTGTCATTTCTTAAAAATATGGGAAACTGTGTCCAAATTATAAAAATAAAAATCAGTTTAGAGATGATAAATGGTCAGTTTTCAGAAGAAATCAAAACTGTCTATAGTTACATTTAAAAATGCTCCAAATCACTATTGATAAGAGAAATGCCAATTTAAACAACTCTGAGGTACCACTTCACATCTGTCAGATTGGCTAATATGACAGAAAAGGAAAATGACAAATGTTGGTGGGGATGTGGAAAAATTGGGAAAGTCACACACTGTTGGTGGTTATGAACTGATTCAACCATTATAATGAGTAATTTGGAACTATATACAAAGGGCTACAGATTCATACCCTTTGACTTAGATATCCTGCTACTAAGTCTGAACTTCAAAGAGGTAAAAGAAAATGGAAAAGGACCCACTCATACAAAAATATTTATTGCATTTTTGTATGGTGGCAACAAATCAGGAACTGAGAGAGATCCCATTAATTGAGGAATGGCTAAACAAATTATAGTACATGATTATAATGGGTTACTATTTTCTTGTTAGCAATGATGGCAAGAACAGCCTCAGAAAAATCTGTGAAGACATAAACTGATGCAAAGTGCAACGAACACATCCAGGAGACTATGGTACACAATAAAAGCAACATTATGATGATAATCAATTGACTTAACTACTGCAATCAGTGCAATGATTCATGAGAATTCCAAAGTATGCATGATGAAAAATACTATCCACTCTTAGAGAGAGAACTCTTAAACTTAGTACAGATTGAAACATATATTTTTCTTTTTCTCTCTTTTATTTGGCAACATTGCTAATGTGGAAATATGCTTATATGACATATTGTTTACCTGCTCAAAAGATGGGGGATGAGCTGGAGGTACAGAGAGAATTTGGAACTCAAAATGAAAAGAAATATTTTTAAAGAAGATGGGAACAAGACCAGGTAATAGTAGATAAATACAAAAGCAAGACAAGATGTTTTTAAAATCTTCAATGAATACTAAAGCTCAGAAGAAACTAAGACTAGTGAGGAAAGCTAAGTACAAAAAAGCTCTTTTTTTGTTGTTGCTATATTGGGAGGGAAAAAAAGGAGTATTAAAAAAGGGATAAGGTCTTGCTTGGGATGGATGGATGGGATGAAGATAACTGACAAATGAAAAAATGGCACTACCAGAAAAATGCAGGCGAAATTGCAGGGGCAGAATGCCATCTTGTTTGCTTATAATACTGAATAAATGGAAAAGAGTAACATATAATAAGACAAGAAAACAAGAATGGCTTTAAGTAGTGACTGAGTTTTATATTTTTTCTTTATTTCATTTAAAAAATAATCTTTCATTCATTTATTTTTAGTTTTCAACATTGATTTCCACAAAATTTTGAGTTACACATTTTCTCACTGTCTTTCCCCTGCCCCCACCCCAAGATAGCAAGCCCACTGAAAACCCCTTTGCCCAATCAGTTCTCTCTTACAGACGTTCCATCCTCCTCTGACTTTCTAGTAGGGCAAGATGTATTTCTGTACCCCAGTGCCTATATATCTTATTTCCCAGTTGCATATAAAAATATTTTTTTAACATTTGTTTTGAAAAATTTGGTTTCCAGATTCTTTCCCTCCTTCCCTCCTCATCCACCCCCCACTGGGAAGACAAGCACTTCAATATAGGTTGTACATGTATCGTTATGCAAAACATTTCCATAGCAGTTATATTGTGAAAGACTAACTCTATTAGCATCCATCCTATCCCACCCCCCACTTATTCTATTTTCTACTTTAACCCTGTCTCTTTTCAAAAATGTTTGCTTCTGACTACCCTCTCCCCCAATCTGCTCTCCCTTCTATGATCCCCCTTCTTATCCACTGCCCCCCCTACTTTACTGTAGGGTAAGATACCCAATTGAGTGTGTATGTTATTCCCTCATTAAGTCAATTTTAATGAGAATCAGGTTGTCCTATTCCCTTTCACCTTTCTGCTCTTCCCATCCATTGTAACAGCTTTCTCTTGACTCTTTGATGTGACATAATTTACCGTATTCTATCTCTTCCTTTCTCCTTCCAATATATTACTCTCTCACCTCTTAATTTCATTTTTTAGATATCTTCCCTTCATATTTAACTAAGTCTGTGCCCTCTATGTATACATATACACATATGTATACAAACACATAGACATATATACACATACATATAAACATACATACATTTACATGCACACATTTATACAAACATGTACATTTACACACACACATATATACTCCTTCAACTAGCCTAATACTGAGAAAAGTCTCATGTGTTACAAATATCATCTTTACATGTAGGAATGTAAACAGTTCAACTTTAATAAGTTCCTTTTGATTTCTCTTTCCTGTTTATCTTTTCATGCTTCTTTTGATTCTTGTATTTGAAAACCAAATTTTCTATTCAGCTCTAGTCTTTTCATCAAGAATGCTTGAAAGTCCTCTATTTCATTGAATGTTCATATTTTCTCCTGAAGTATTATACTCAGTTTTGCTGGGTAGGTAATTCTTGGTTTTAATCCTAGTTCGAGATAATCCTATATCCTCTGGAATATCATATTCCAAGCCCTGAAATCCCTTAATGCAGAATTTGCTAAATCTTGTGTTATACTGATTGTCTTCCCACAATACTCACATTGTCTCTTCCTGACTTCTTGTAATATTTTCTCCTTGATCTAGGAACTCTCACCTTTGACTATAATATTCCTAGGCATTTTCTTTTTGAGATCTTTTCCAAGTCTAGATCAGTGAATTCTTTCAATTTTTATTTTACCCTCTGGTTCTAGAATATCTGGGCTATTTTCCTTGAGACTTTCTTGAAGTCTCTTTTTTTGTCTAGGCTCTTTTTTTGATCATGGCTTTCAGGCAGTCTGATAATTTTTAAATTATCTTTCCTAGATCCATTTTCCAGGTAAGTTGATTTTCCAATGAGACATTTCACCTTGTCTTCTATTTTTTCATTCTTTTGGATCTATTTTATGATATCTTGCTCTTTCATAAAGTCATTAGGTTCCATTTGCTCCATTCTAATTTTTAAAGGATTATTATCTTCAGTGAGCTTTCAGACATCCTTTTCCATTTTGCCAATTCTGCTTTTTAAGACCTTCTACTCCTCAGAGGCTTTTTGGAGCTCTTTTGCCATATGAGTTAGTCTAGTTTTTAAGTTGTTATATTATTGAGTATTCTGGGGTCTCCTTTAGCATGTTCTTGACTTGTTTATCATGATTTTCTTACATCACTCTCATTTATCTTCCTTATTTTTCCTCTACTTCTCTTACTTGATTTTTCAAAATCCTTTTTGAGCTCCTCTGTGGCCTGTGACCAATTCATGTTTTTCTTGGAGTCTTTGATACATGAGTTTTGACTTTGTTGTCTTCTTTTTTATGTTTTGATCTTCTTTGTCACCAAAAAAATTCTGTAGTCTGACCTCTTTTCTTCTGTTTGCTCATTTTTCCAGCCAATTACTTTACTTCTGAACTCTTTGCTATGGTAGAACTCTGCTTTCACAGTATAGAGTGCTATGTCCCAAATTGCTGGGGTTTTGCACAGCTGTAGTCAGAGCTACTTCTAGGCACCTTCCTCAGAACTGTGAGGACTCCCTCTCCACAGTCACCACAAGTTCTGCCACAGAATTGCTCTGACTCACCCCAGGACTACCACCCAAGACTGACACACAGATCCAAAGAGGGCAAAGCAAGAGGATCTTGCCTCAGTACCAGAAGAGAGATTCCTGAAATTGCCCTCTGATCAACTGCTTGGTCCCTTCACCACCTGTGGGCCTGAAGCTCCAGAAGTAGCTGCTGCTGTTGCTGCCACCACAGGCAGGCACCACCACCTCCATCACTGTGGGGGCAGGGACCAGATATTGCTCTTCTCTCACTCAGGTTCAACAAGGTTTTCCCCATTGAATTTTTACTTTCTATTTGGTGTTTGTGGGTTGAGAAGTCAGGAAGCTGCCACAGTTGCCTGTGATTAGTCGCTGAGGTCTTCTCTGGTCTGGGTCTGTGCCAACATTCTGTGCTGGGATGGCCCGTATTGGAATGGGCTCCACTCCTAGCCTGGAGAGACAGACCTTCCTTTCTGCTTGCAAGGCTGCCTTGAGTTGGAGATGTATTTCACTCTGTCATTTTGTGGGTTCTATAGCTCTAAAATCTTATTTGTCATTTTTTTAACAGGTATTGGAATTGGTTGGGGGACAAGCACAAGGAAGGACCTGCTTTTACTCTGCCATCTTGGCTCTTCCCCCTCTCTTTATTTTAAACAATTGCATATCAGGCACCATAATGTGGGATGATCAATTCCATAAAATGATTCATGATCAGAGAAATACTTTCAATTCTCTAGCACTTAAGAAAAGGAAAATATGTTTCATCATTAGTCCTCTAAAGTTGAGAATGATTATAAAGGTGCTCTGAATTATATAACTAAATGTTTTCTTTTGCATTATTGCATGTAGAGAGTTCCCTGTGATTCTAGTTACTTCATTTTGTATCAGTTTTTACAAGTATCACCAGGTTTCTTGAATTATTCATAGTCATAATATTCTAAGAAAAATGATATTTTCTTATATTCATATACTATATGTATTTTTGCTACTGCAAAATGTACTTCTGTAAGAAGGGATTCTTAAATAGGGAACTAGGGTATACAAATTTGTGTTTATACACACATATACATAATATATATATGCATATACATATACATGCATGCATACATATTCTGAGTATTTCAATATAATTAGTTTCCTTTGTAATCTTATGTATTTAAAAATATTATTCTAAGGAAAGGTCAATAGCCTTCACCAGACTGCCAGAGAGATCAAAGATACATAAAAAAAAGGTTAATAACCTTTCTACTCATATTTCTGCTACTAACTTATTTGAGGGCCATATACCAAGATGTAGAATATTTGGGTTAAAAAGTAGGAAAAATTTAGTCACTTTTCTTTGTTTCAAAATACTTTTTGAAATGTTTGGACCAATTTAGAAATTAACAATAGTTCATTAGTGCCTACCTTCCAATAATAGTTCTGTTATAAACTATTACCATCTTTTGTCTTTTTCTAATTTTTGGGGTTTGACCAAAGACCTTCAAAGCTATCTTCATTTGCATTCATTTTAGCAGATCTTTTCCAATTGATTGGTTCTTTTCTTGTCCTAGCTACACTTATTTATGGCAGTATTTTAATTTTGTGTAATTAAAATTATTTATTTCATCTTTTTATCAACATCTCTATCCCTTATTCTTTATGAATCCTTCTCTAACTTTTACTTCTGATTTTTAACTGTTTTAATCCTTTTAAATTTAGGTTGCAAACCAATTAGAGAATCTTGTGGTATATGGTAAGATTCAGGTTTGAAACTTATTTCTGACAAACTGATTTCCGTTTGTATAAGAAGTTCAATAGGGTATTCTCCCCTAACCCTGATCCTTTATTTTTGTCCTTGAAAATAATTTACTCTTTGTCACTCTGTTTGCTTCTGTTCCTTGTTTATGTGGTGTATAAATAAGTCTGAGTGTGTTGTTGGACTTGGGGGAGACATTCTCTTTATGAGATTTTTTGTGATATCCCAAATAGTACAATTTGAATGGTGCCAAAAATTCATCTCCCAATAATATCTCTACTAGAGGCTCATGATAATGACCAAAATTTGTCATCATTAATGATAATAATAATAATAATAAGCCAAAGTTTAGGGAATGTCTAAAGAAGACTATTGGTAAAATACATGGTATTATTTTTTTTAAACATGTTAAGCCATTGGCACCAGCTAATATTACTTGGATCTATTTAACTAGTCAATCAGCCCTGATCTGTTGCAGTGAATGGGGGATTATATTTGGAGCTTAGAGGAGCTGAATTTGATCTAAGGATCTGATTTGAAATCTGACCCTTCCCTTTATCATCTCATTGACATTAAATAAGTTTCTTAAACTCTCAGGGCCTTAGTTTATTAAACTCTCAAAACAAAGGAGTTGGCTTCTAAAGTCCTTTGCTGTTTTAAATCTATAATCTTGTGACCTTATCCAAAGGAGAGTCTGGAGGTAATGAGAAACAAGTTATTATTTTGATTGCATATGTGAATATCTGAAGGATATGCTTTGTCATGTCCCTTCACCTGTGCAAAGTATGAACTATCTATGAGAGTAGACAAATCCTAGTAAATAGACTGGGATACCAAGATGTTAATCTATTTCTCCAGGAGCATTCAGCTGCTAAGAGAGAGAGCCAGGATTTGAAAACAGGTTTTCTTGGCTCTAAATCTAGTACTTAGCTAGTATTCCATGCCATCTTTCAACACTGTCAGAGGCACCAGGAAACTGTCAAGGGAGGCCAGAATTAACCCGTGCTCAATCTTTGGACCAATAAAGCTCTGAATTTGTTACTTTTTCCTTATTCATGGGGGTGGGGGATATTAGATAAATATTGGTTTTAACATATATGTCTACTTTAGTTCATTTCCTTTGGCCATTTATGTCTATGGCCAACTGCAGATATTGTGGAGAGGGTGCAGAGAATAAGGATCAGGAAAGGTTCAGCATAATGTAATACCCAGAAAGGATAGATCTGGGGTAGGAGAAGCACAGGTAACCAGAGAGCAGTATGAACGTACTACCTGCCTTGTAGATGAGGTTGAGGGCTATAAAAGAAGGAGGTTGAAAGTTACCCAAGAGAAATTTCACATACTTAACACTGTCCCCCAGTCCTGCTTATCAGAATGTCAAATTTAGAGAATTCTTCTATTTTTCCTTCATACTTTCTGAATCCATTCTTCTGTTGAATTAAATTACATTGGATTTCATTGTGTTTTGGGCCACTCCTAGGCCCACATCAGCAGTTAGCTAGACAAAGTGCAGAAAGCTTAAGCAAAAGAACTGACAAATATAGGAATTGCTGCCCTGATTCTCAGCATGAAATTGAACTTGTCACTGACACCCAGGGAGAAAGTCCAGGTTTAGAGAAAGAAGCCTCTGCCAGACTTCTACCATTATCTTTTCTACCCCCCCCCCCCCGCCCCACTTTGCCATTTTAACTTTGTTCTACTGTTTGGGTGATATTTTATGTTACTCTGAGGGGTGGTAGTTGGGGAAGCATTACCTGAGATCACTCTTCTTTGGATTTGTAGTTTTACCCTATGAACATGCCTGAAGCTAGCTTGTGTTGGCTGACAGCGATGTGAAAGGGGATTTTTTTTTGTGGGATATGGCTACTTTAATGGGTTAATACTTATGGAAAAAAAACTAGAAAGGATTTTTTCAGCTTATGCTGTAAACACATTTCCATCAAAAATTATTTGAAGTACAAAAATCTAAGGTAGCTGTTTTTGAAGTTACTCCCTCCCTTCACTACCAGTTACTACAGAGGAACAGTAGGTATCTGATAGTGTTTACACTTGAGTAAATCATTCTGGTCATCAAACAGAGTGTTGACAAACAAAATGGGCAAAGAGTGCTTTATTTAAAAGAGTATCTTAAATTTGGTAGGATATTCCTAGGATTTATGATGCTGAACTCTGTGTTAGATGTGGTGGAAGAATTTCCCCCCTCAGTTCAGCAATGTAAGAGGCAGGGCCATTACAATCCCCTACTGAGTCATCTCCATAACCCTAGCTCCTCCACCCAGAGGAAAAAAAGGTCCCCTGAAGGGAGAGAGAACCACAGGGAGGCAGAGGGTTTTCTGATACCACATCAAGGATAATATGGATAAAGGAGCATGAGCCAAGGGGAGCTTATGTTGTCAGGACTCCCTGGGCAGTGCTGTATACCTTAAAATCAATTAAGGGGTAAGATGTACCTATTCATAGGTGGCTAAGGGCTTTCTCAAAGATTTGCATAAAGATGCTACATTAAACTAAAACCTAGCAAAGTATCCAAGGCTGCTATTGATTTGGATGGTCAGAACATCTGCTACATAATAACTAACAATTTTTAGGATGATTTTTCTTTTTTGTTCTCACTGGAATATTAGATTATGTAAAGTGGTTTGCTTGAAAAAAAACTAGAAAGCAACATCCATGTAAACAATGAAGAATTCACTCTTTAAAAATATTTTAGTCAAGTTTTGTTCTTTCTTTGATATCTATGAAGTCAAATTAAAAGTAGGTTTAGAAGAATTTAAAAAGTAGATTTGGGTTGGTTTCTTATTTCAACCCCATATTGAGTGGACATCATCAGCCACTTGCATCCTGACCCCGCCCTATGCTAAAGACATTATCTCCCTCCTCTACTGTAGAACCAAACTATCTTGGGGCAATGAGACTTCCTAGTAAAAACTTTCTAGAATAGAATAGAAAATAACAGAACAGAACAGAATAGAATAGAACAGAACAGAAAAGAAATTCATGTATGTATATGTATATATGTGTGTATACACATATATGTATATGTATGTTTGTGTACACACACACACTTTTTCAGCAGAAAACCAAATGAATTCAGGGTTTGATTTGATTTTTTTTCTTCATCTGGCTCTTCTGGAAATATATGACATGAAAGTTAGTTATAAAATTTCATATCTATACACCACCATTCATCAAGATGGCAAAAGCATCTTCCCTGCCCCCCAGGCATTCAAGAAAATGCTGAAGGGTTTGTATAAGGTTTTGGTTTTTGTTGAGGCAAGTTTTACCCAAGAGAAATTCAAGACTCTGGAAAGACAAAGTGGCTTTCTTTGTAATAATCTGGAATGAAGCATGAACTACTTGATCCCCCCCTTCCTATTCCTAGGTTATTAGATCAAGTTGCCACGAATAAAAGTTTTTCAGCTGACATTTCTACTTGCACATATTTGTTCATGAATAGACACTTAGTTTTTGTTTTCTACCAATCTCACTAAAGCTCTGTATCTCTTAAGGCAGGGTAGTTGAATGAGAGAAGCATAAGATTTGAAGTCATAGGATCATGGATTTAGATCTGAGAGGACCCTTATGAACCATCTAGTCCAACCACCTTGTTTTACAAATGAAGAAACTGAGCCACTGAGAGATTAAGTGACTTTCCCCAGGTGACAAAGTAGTTAAGTGACAAATCCAAGATCTGAATTAAGGTCTTCTGACTTCAAATTCAGGGCTTTTTACATTGCAGGACCTACCTGGAGGAGACACCTAAGTTCCGATCTCACTTCTGACACATTCTAGTTGTGTAACATTAACCAAGTCACTCAATTTCGGTGACCCTTGTTTTCCTGATGTACAAAATAGAGATAACATTATCTACACTGTCATCCCACAAAGCTATTGTGAAGATGAAGTAATGCATATAGAGCATTCTGCAAAATTTAAAAGCCAAATGTTATTTTTGTGTGTGTTTAACCCATATAAGAGGTGACAGTACTTAAAAGACAGGGACCTGGCTTAAGAAGCAGGAAATAATAGCATTTGTTTCCATACTCCTTATGTGACTCTGGGCAACTCCTGTGTTCTAGACAACTCTCTATGACTATAAATTGGAAAGAAGGTGCTTAACTGCATCTATAGAAGTTTCCTATGTCAATTATGGAATTACAGGTACATTTGCTATTCCTAACCTTTCTGATCTGTTTTTCCCTCTTCCACATCTTTCTACTCTTCCAACTTCCATATACATTTATTTTTTCCTACTTATTTTCCTTTTCTTTTTTTGAAATAGAGATTTCTCCCATTCCCAGGGACCTCAGGCTTTTAACTTTTAAAGTCTTTCTACTAGCTCTAATGCAAAACCTACCTGTCATGGCTTTGCCCCTGTCACTCCCTTGAGTCTCAAGCTACAAATTCATTCTGTCGGGAATTGTCCATCCATTCAGCTCACCTGGGGTTTAAGGTGTAAGCAATCCAACTGTAATTGCCTCCTTCCCTGCAGCTACTACTTTATGTGTAGGAGGGGGCTATTTGCTTAGTTCTCTCTTTTTCTGTCTACATAAGTGGGTATACTAGTCAAATCCAATAAACACGGCTTATTTATCTAGAAATAAATGCTACCTCTATAACTAGCTTTTTTTAAACTAACTTTAGCTTTTCCTTCATAGGCCTGTATCTTGTTTTTTGCTTTGACTTTTGTTTCCATGGTCCAGTTATAATTTAATTTGTACTCTTATTTTCTCTGACTGAAAACAATTCAAGTGCTTATGATTAGAGGACATAATGATATCTCATATTTCTATTCCACATGCATTTTCTTTATTGATCCAGAGCTTCTCGTTGTACCTCACAAGGTACAACTATCAATCTCAAAAGGTTGCTGTAAGGAGAGCACTTTGCTGTGATGTAACTAGAGTGGGACAACTGGTCTTTCGTCCCTGGAAATTAAATTTATTAAAGGGAGTGGAGCACTGGCAGGATTGTACAACTTCATTCAGAAGAAATAAATGAATTTGGTACCTAGTGAGGAAGAAAAAGAGATTAAAATGAAGCTACCCAAAGGTCTTTTATCCTGTCCCCTAAGCCATAACTTTGGCCCGGCTCTACCCATCCTGCTTTTTTCCCTTAGTATAGTCTCCAAATGTCCCCAGGAATTCTGTTTCTCTCTCATAGGATAATATCCTGAAGACTCTTCCCCAATACAACTTTGTGTCCCAAGGTCTGAGGTCTTCCCTAAAACTGAATATGTTAAAAACAGTTAATTAGAGGGCACCCTGTGTGCTTCTTTTTCCTGGGCACAAGAATGCTTAGTTCGTTGTACTTTGTAAACCTCAAAGGCATGTATTAATGGAAATTTATATATTACTGGTGCCTGGCAAATAGTAAGTGCTTAATATGTGCTGACTCACTGACTTCCCAATCAATTTAGAAGGTTTCTGATAACTAGCACACATATTGAAAAGATACCATTGGTGTATTACTACATCCTGAATTTCCGTGCTGCCTTTTGGCAAATTTTACCCACAATGACAGAGACATCAGTGACCATGGTCAAAAGGAAGGATGCCACTTGGTGTATTTGTGTTACAATGTGTATAAAAGATATATTTTGGGTTGCGTTATATGGATATTTTTCTTACCTGGACAAACTATTCTTTCTCTTTCTCTTCCTCTCAACAAGCTCATAGGTAAGACAGGGACTGAAAAAGATGAGGAAACATTGTAGTAAATGGTGCTGATGGGCCTGGAAGGAGTTAATGTACCTCCCCAAGTGCATTATTAGCTTACTATCAGAGAGTGACTTAGGCCCTGGAGGGAACAGAGTCCATCGTGGGCAATAGTCAGTGTAATGATGTGACTACACAATGAGCTAAATTCTCCCACTGCATGTAGGAATGCATAGATTCCTCCTGACTGGGAGTAGTAGGTGATTTGGGAAAATGCATTAAAATTTTAGTTTATTACTATTCTTTCTTCCCCTCCTCCCCCAGCTCAGAATAAGAAATACAGAATATAAACTGCATCCAAATGTTTTTATGTTGAACTTTATCGACTACCTACTCTTCAAACTCTGTATTTGGAGATATTTTTCATTAAAGGGAGCACAGAGGTAACTGACTAAAAAAATGCTTACTTTCAACATTCAATTTATAGCAGGGATTAATGGATAGTCTTGGAATTCCAGGAAGACCTTGGTTCAAACCTTATCTGTGATATGTACTAGCTGTGTTTGACAATGGACAAGCATTTAACCTCTTTGAACTTCAGTGTCCTCGTATGTAAAATAGGGATAATAAAGCCTGCCAAATCTATCATATATGAGTGTTGTAAAACTCAAATGAGATAATATATGTAAAGAACTTCCTAAATATTATTATTGTTATTATATTAACACAAATTATAACATGCATTCTTCTCATCTTAGTTTAATGGAATTGATGCAAATATTTGGTCCTGGGATAAGTTGTATCCTATAGTTCTTTAGGTTTAATATTTATCATATTATTGCACAGGTAGATAAAATAACAGATTTTTGCAATTGAATGAAAGTATTAGGATGTAAGCTCATCATCTGTAGACTCACTGAAAGTATTTTTTTTAAGCAATTGGGGTTAAGTAACTTGCTCAAGGTTACATGGCCAGGTGTTTCTGGGTGGGTGCTAACTGTCTGAGCCCAGATTTGATTCCCAGGTCATCCCGACACTGGAGCTGGTGCTCTTACTCACTGTGCTACCTGGCCACCCCGAAAGTATTCTTGATATTAGTCCAACAGCAGACTGGATAACAGGTGTATATATATCCCCATACATACATATATAATTTTTTTTGGTGAGGCAATTGAGGTTAAGTGACTTGTCCAGGGTCGTGCAGATAGTAAGTGTCTTGTCAGAGGCTGGATTTGAACTCAAGTCCTCCTGACTCCAGGGCCAGTGCTCTATCCACTGTGCCAACTAGCTGCCCCCCTTTTAAAATATTTTGTAAGCTTTATGGCTCATGGAGCTTGGAAATTATGAGTATTTCATACAGTATTTATTAAGCACTTACTCTGTGTAAAATACAAAAGTATCTAGGATACAAATCAATAAATAGGACCATCCCTACTCTCAAGGAGCTCACATTTCTAATGGGGGGGGCAGCACATATGAAAAGTTTAAGCTACAAGTCAGATGGAAAAGTCCCATGGTTCTTAGGGTGCAAAAGCAAAGAAGTTATAAACAGTTCTTATTTAATGTCATTGCCACAGATTAAATGTTATCAGTTTCCGATGAATAATTTGAGAGTGACAAAGACTTTGGTAGCAAAAAATTGCTTTTCTGGGCCTTCAGTAACTGTGGCTATACCAGTTTCAGGAGCAGTTACCAGGCTATATATCCATAACGGTTTCTTACTTTGGTTCATGTCTTGAGGGCATTAGCAATGACTATTTCCAAGGCTTTTGCCTATAGGGTTCTGGTACAACTATTGAAAACATTGTTTTTAAGCTTTTATGGATCAATATTGTGTCTTTTTGATTGGGGCTATAGTCCTTTCTGTAATAATTATCTGGTTCTAGCGCAGTTTTTTTTTTAATTTGAATTTTCTGAAATATCTTGAAGTCTTTATTTGTAGTATGGGGATTTGCTATGTCTTGCTCCATAAAAGATAGAGAGCTTCTAATAGATAATTCTAGAAATCAAATTATATCCTGTTAGATATTCAGTAAATGCTAAATTTTCTCCACCTGTAGTGATATGTTGCACAGTTTCAACCTTTTTTTGCATAATTTGCATTGATCATTGATTGAATCCTGACTCTTTAAACATAATCTGTAATTTCTGATTCTAGTCCTGAACTGCCACCATAAATCATTTAATTTCTGTAGCAAATCTTAATGTCTCATTATTACTATTTCTCTTGTTGTCTTGTCATTATTATTACAGCGACACTTTCATATAATAATATATTATCATTATAACTTGTCTATGAAACAAATTTATGGTTCATATCATTGTGATAAGATTTAATGCTGGAACATTTCTTCACTCTAGTTAAGGGTAGGCTAGAGATGGGAAGAATGTCTGTTTTCAATCTGAGGAAGCACTTTCTTCTGTTTGTTAGGTATTGTTTTATTTTTTATACCTATACTGAGGGGACTGGGGGTATTGGTTTTGGGCAAGGGTCACAAGTGCAAGGGTAGGGATTTTGTCTTTCACACAGATACTATTTCATATTCACTCAAGAAAATAGATGTAAGCTGTTTCTATAGCTTAGATTGCAATCTTCAAGAAGGCAAAGATAGTGTTTCTCATACAGTATGTGGCTAGCACATAGAAGCACTTCATTTATACATACACACATGTGCATATACATATCTATAATTCTATTTTTTTCAGAGGTTGGTATAGTAATGAAACTGCTAAAAGAACCAAGGGCTTTCCTTGCTAATGGCCATGCAGGACTAGATATAGAATATGGAAGTGAGAATTTTCACTTAAAATAAAAATAAAAACTATTCTGAGCAACCTCCTCAAGGACATGAAAAGGATTGAGATTAATATTGTTCTTGGCTAATTTAACTAATTTCTCAATACCAGATGTCTCTGTGAACAGCTCTTTGGTCCTATATAATTTCTAGCCCATGTCCTTAGTTAGCCTTTGTTTCTCTCAATTGTATTCAATTCCTGTTTAGTAAGAACATCTGCATTTGGTGATGGTAATTTCCATTATTTTTACATGCATATATTACAGTTGATTATTCCTGAAGAAAAAAGTAGCAATGGTGTCAATGAAGGAAGAATGTGGTCAATTATGATAATGTATTTTCTCAATGTGCTAATAAACACTTAAAATAATCTCAACAACTAATTATGCATTCACACATTTGCTAATTGCTTTGATCTGAAATTGAAAAAGTAACCCTTTATTTACTTTGCTTACATTGGGAGGAAATTTATGGCAACCACACAATCTTCTTAAGTATGTATGACACCATTCTGCTTTTTGGTCTTTATCTCTTTGTTTCTTACATGTAGATAAATATATCTACATATATCTACAAGTGTGTTGCAGAGACATATCTACAAGTGTGTGGTTTTAAAATGGCCATGTTTTATATTCTTACATGATAAGGCCATATGGTACTTATAAAGGGTCCAAAGGCATCATTTTTCATTATGGATGCTATCCATTATTTTGTAACAAATGTAGATTAAACATTATTTGAAATATCCCAACATTAGCTATGCATTTTGCTTATTTATTCTTTTAATGTGTAATTGGGTGAAGCATTTCCAAAGTCAGCTCATCCTCCTTGTCTTCCCTGCCTTTTCTTCTTTGTGCCTTCTGTAGCAGTGAATTTCCTCAAAGAGGAGGATGAATGCTGGGTCATGGAGGCATGTTTCTGCAAGCTATTGTGGAGTCTACTTATTTCTGTTTTACTCATGTAAATATATCTTGAGGTGCGAAACTGTCAGTGCATTTATACATTATACAAATTCACATGTCACAGTAAGGATGATTTTAGCCCTGAATTCATGCAGTGGTTTTAAAAGGTGATGGGAATGAGAGTTAAGGCTGGCACTTTAAATCTTCATTCATTTCCTTTTAATGTGTTCCCTTTGACTTTGTTTAGTTTTCTTCTCTAGTTTTTAAAGGGCTTTAGCTAATTTTATACAGATAAAATCATTTGATTAGGAGAAATATGGGAAAGAAGAAAATTAAAATATTTTAATCAAACTTTAATCTTAACTAGAATATGTATCATTGGATATAGGGAAAATAAGTTGCCTTACATAGAGGATATGGTAAAATACACATAAATACACATATACATACATATGTTTACATATGCATACATATGTAAACATATGTGTGTACACACATGCACACACACACCAAAATAATTCTCCCAATTCAAAGACCAATTCTGTGGAGGGCACTCAAGGCTACAAAACAAAGTTTGTTAGCCCACAGATGCGAGGTGTCTTTTAAAAATCCCTGTAGGATCTCCTTACCTGCTGTGCTTCATTTCAGATTCTAGTGCTATCATTAAGAAAAAGAAAAAAAAAAACCACTGTTTTCTTTTATCTGTGCCCCATATTGCACGAATTCTCCTCCAAGCTATTACTGATGACCAGGTCCCCAAGCTGAAATGCTTTTGAAATTCTGGATATTCAGTCTCTTTTAAAAATTCATTCCCTTCCCCTCCCCTCCTCACCCCAAGAAAAATATGCCTGCCTGATCTAGTCAGAGGCACAATGCTCTCTTTGCACTATTTATGGTTTTCAGACAGTGGCTCCATTAATTCTAGGCAAAGATCTCTGTCACCAAGCTGGTACCTGCAGCAAGGAATCTAGTAGCTCATCACCTCCCTTCAAAAGATGGGCTGCCCTAGCCCAATTCTCATTTTGATTTATTTAAGTTTGGATATACAGTATTAAATTAGTAAAGACAAGCAATGAACAAAGCCCTGGAGATGAATTAGCCATTGTCTCTGGTCCATTAATCTCTTCTTCAATTCTAGAGAATTGTGGCTCACCCAGACCTGGAGATCAAATAAAATGCCTAATTGGGAAAATCCTAAACAAGTGTGTCCTGGGGAGCTGGAATTTATTTGTCAACGACTCAAACAACTGTGTTGTTTATATAAGTCTTTAAAACCCTGATACTTTTCCACTACTATATCTTAATCCCTGGTTCTTTATGCTCAAGAGGGCAATTTAGAGTTGTTTTCAATTAACTAGAATGGAGAGGAGCACTTATTCCAAAAATGGATAGCAGTGTTGTGAACATTTTGCCAAACATGCTGAGTGGTTTAGATCTGAGTGTCAGGTTTGAAAGATGCTTTGGAATCTCTTTCAAGATAATGATGCAGGCTCTGCTGGGCCTTTAGTATCAGGATGAAATGATTGAACATAATCACAGGTACAGAAGGGTACTCAGATACAAGGTTAAGGTTTAGCCATTTAGACTGTCTACAAATGCAAAGTGAATTAGAGAACTGAAGTGATTATCTGGATAATTCAGATCATGCAACACCTTCATCTTCCATATGTGCATATTCAAGGTCATAGTACTGGGGGGTGGTACTTGATTTATCTAGATAATCATCTGTTTAATACAATTTGGCATCTGGGGGAGTGGTTCCTATTTGTGATCACATCAGTGTAGTGAATTCCAAACATAGAGACTCTCTACTGATTCAGAAAAGCACTTTATTTCTAACTTATAGTCACAGAAAGTTGCCTAGAGAGACATAAAGATTATGTAACTTATTCCTGGTTACACAGATAGTATATTTCAAATACTGGCCTTGAGCTGAGATCTTACTGATTCCAAGGTTACACTTTAAGCCTCCATACCAAGGCTTTCTGAACCTGAAGTCTGTATATCCCTAAAAGGTCTATGAATACATTTCAGTAGATCTATTACTTTTTTTTTCTTTTTTTTTGCACCAATTTTATTTTCATTTCCAAATTCTCTCCCTCCTTCCATCTTTTCTTCACTAATTGAGAAGGGAGAAAATAGATCCATGAATTTGAGTGGGGAAAAATGCTTTATTTCCACTAACTTTTACCTATGAAATTTAGAATTTTCTTCATTTATGAATTTTAAAAAATGAAAAAAAAACATTATTCTGAAAATGGACCCATAGGTTTCACCACACTGCTGAAGATTTCCATGAATAAAAAAATGTTTATGACATCCTATACTACACATGCTATGACTTTTTATATGGCAGTATAAAATTAAGTGGAAAATTTTAAATATTATCTGAATTTTGACTGTGTATCAGATTATCTATGGAGGGAAAATTGGCATTTAGATGCAAATGTATTTATTATTATGCTGTTAAAACATAATTTGTATTATATAGATGAAGAAGGCTTAAAATTGAGAAGCTATCAAATAATCACTAATAATACATCTACTTAGGGCGGTTAGGTGGCCCTGTAGTCAGGAGGACCTGAGTTCAAATCTGGCCTCAGACACTTGACACAAAAACTAGCCATGTGACCTCGGGCAAGTCACTTAACCCCAACTGCCCTCCATAAAAGCAAAAAAATAATAATACATCTACTTAAGATAGCAATATCAACTCTTATAAACTTTTTTATTTTATTGCTTAATTTGCCTTATCAAAAGCAAGATCTTAAAGAGAATATATTTAAAAATTAAACAAGGTTAAAGATAGTTCAGGTAGCTCCTTGATTTACTTCCAAATTTCTATGTAAACATAGTCCAATGTAGAGTGGTACAAAATTTTATTTTCTTGGATTTGATCTGTGACTTCATTCATATAGGGAACATCTGGTGAGAAAACTCCCTGTACCAACATAAGCAGCAACATTTTTTGGAACTTGGAGTCCTAGAGAATTGTATGGGGGATTTAGAGTTTCATCAAGTTGTCAAATAACTAATATTTGTTAGATTCAGAGCCAGCTAGAATCTAAATTTTCTTGACTCCCAAGCTCTCTCTCTGATATTCACTACATTATGTTTCTCCTCTCTAATCATTCTTGCTATTGATAAAACTCACTAGTTATAGTTCATCAAAATGGAGCAATTGCGGGTAAGCTCTAGTTCATGATAAATATCCAATCTAAAAGAAAGACCACAACATTTGGTTTTTAGCAAATTTTGTGGTTTTTCTTCACTCTCTACTACCACCCTGTATTTGCATGTTGAAAGCAAATAGAAATAAAGCAGCTATGCAGATGAATACAATCCAGATGTTGCCTTTATCTGAGATATGGATATGATTGAAACAGTTTATTTCTTTTTTAAAAAAAATTTTGTAAAGGGGCAGCCAGGTAGCACAGCAAGTAAGAGCACCAGCTCCAGTGTCGGGATAACCTGGGGATCGAATCCGGGCTCAGACACTTGGCACCCACCCAGAAACACCTGGCCATGTAACCTTGAGCAAGTTACTTAACCCTGATTGCTTAAAAAATTGGTAAAATACTGTTTTTATTTTGAGCAATTATTAACCAACATTTCAAAATTCAAAAAGAACAAAGAATACTATATGAGAAAGTGAACTTCTATGATGTACTTTTAAAAAAGAAATAAAAATTAGTTTGAATAGGTAATAAAATTACCCTAGTTTTGTCATTTTGGGCCCTTTTTACTTTTGCACATTTAATAATAATATTATTTTTCCATGCTCATCACTACTCACTAATCCAACTCATATGTCTAGTAGAAACCCTCATTTGCAACAAATATTTATAGTTAAACAGAATAATTCCGTTTCTCATTCTGTACCTCTTTTCTCTCACTTCTCTGCCAGGTGGTTGGAAGAATGTTTCATTATCAGTCATTGGAATGCATAATTCATCCCTGCTCAGATTGCAATTCTTATGAATGTGCTCATTGAGTAAGTTTTTCTCATGTTTCTCCTTACTTCTTTCTGCGTCACTTTGAATTTCTCTACCTCTGTTATATTCATTATTTCTTATGGTACAATAACATTTGGTTATATCCACATAGCACAATCTGTTCAGCTATTCTTCAGTTGATGGACACCTATTTTGTTTCCATTTCACCTATCATTTTGCATCTTTTGCGTTAAGGTAGTCTAACTTTTAAAGTTTAATGCTAAGTCCTCTTGAAATGAATAAATGAAGCAAAAGTACAACAAAGGAAAATATAGAAAAGTGGTGATTTGCTGATCTGAGGAAAGCAATGAAAGGAAGGCATAAACACACATACATGCACACACACACACTCATTTCATTTAATTGAGGTAGAGCACACACTTGAATGACAAGTATCTGATAGATAGCATGGCTTAGTGGAGAGTCAAGGTGGAGTCAGAAGATATGAGTCTTGGCTTAGCTACTCACGTGTATGTCATTGGGAAAATCAGTTATATACTCTGAGCCTTATATTTCTCATTGATAAAAATGGATTGGATTAGATCTGTAGTTCTTAATCTTGCATGTGTGTGTGTGTGTATGACACAGAGAGAGAGTGAGAGAGAGAGAGAGAGGATATGAACCCCTGAACCCCTTTGGCATCATTTCTCATAATGATTTTTAAAAATAATGATTTAAGGGAAAAAAATGTTAAATTTCAATTAGAGGTTAGTGAAAATAAAGATTCTCTCCCCTTGCCCCCAATCAAGTTCATGGACTTCCTCAAATCTATTCATGGATCTTAGAGATCTGTAAACTACATCTTAAGTATGCTTGCACTAGAAGATTACTGAAATCCCTTTCAAATACTATGATCTAAAATACTATGATCTAGGTATTTTAGTTGCGAGCCATAAATTTTGGGAAGGTGAAAGCTAAACTTTCCTGTACCACCCTCCCCACAGAGGTTTAGGGGAAGAGATAGGACCTCTGATTTCATTGTTAAAGGAAACCCTCATGTGAGCAAACTTACCCTATGCCAGGTTAAGTGACTTACCCAGAGTCACATAATCCAGTGTGTACAAAAATAGGAGTTGATCCCAGACTCCCAAGCTTTGATCTCAGTTTCCTATTCATGATGCCAAAGTATCTCTTAGACAGTAAAGCACCAGACTTTGTTTAAGCTTAAATTTTCCAAATTAACTCTTTTGTAGAGACAAATCCATCCATATTAATTGGAAATGCAATGCCCTAAATTGTATGCTTTGGTTTCAATACTTAAAAGATCTGTAATTTCAGTAACCCAAGTTGTTCATTCATTGATGCCATTCACAATCCTTCTGTAACTTAGTGGATGGTCTTTAGAAAGTTACTGAGGTCTAATAATTACCCACCAGATGAAGACCTTCTCTGAGCTTCTGCAATGCCTATAAAGTTCATGACCACAAATGAATTTGTCTTTTTAGCTCGGTAGGATCATAGGATCACAAACGGATTGTTGCAAAAAAATTGGACATCATCTAATATAGCTTCTCACTATTTGTAGGAGTGGAGGGACTCATAGAGCTTAAGTGACTTGATTAACCTTGCACAGGAAGTCATAGAATTGAATTTGAACTCATTTCCTCTGGCTTCAGATATAGTTTTCATTCCACCACCCTGTCAGGATCACCTACACAATATGATGAATTATCAAAATAGGATTTTAGTATAGAAAATCTAAGATGAATCACACCTAAAAACTCCTGAGACCCAGCATGAACATATGAACTAAAAGAAGTACCTTTAAAATCTGGTTGAATATTTTTTTAAAAAGCAATAGGGGTTAAGTAACTTGCTCAAGGTTACACGGCCAGTTATTTCTGGATGTGGTGCTGAGTATCTGAGCCCGGATTTATCCAGGTCATCCCGACACTGGAGCCGGTGCTCTTACTCACTGAGCCACCTGGCTGCCCCTGATCTGGTTGAATATTAAAAACAAAAAAAAATTGCCTTGCTATTGGACTAATATGATAATAATCCTCCTTTTTGAATCCTGAGAGCTTAGCACAGTGCTTGATACATAGTTGTAAAGCCAAGCACGAGCAGCTTTTCAGAGGACTGATGCTGTGAACAGCTTTCAAGATTCTGATTACACAGTATACTGAACTCTCTATTTATTCAGTAAGAAATTAAGGCAAAACATTCACAGAAATTAAAATACGGCATTTACAATGTTATGGCTTAACAACTCATCACTAAAGTGGCCACATAGTTTTAAACAAAGTACATTCATTTAGTAACAATCATTCTTAAGGAGGCAAGCCTTCTTTACTGACACAAATTATAGAGGTAAAAAGTTTTCCACCCCTAGGTCACATTGTCTTAATCTCTTCAGTCAAAAAGTCTTCTTTCTTCTTAATTGGAGATTAATTTCCAATCATCCTTAATTAGTAAGTCCTTAACTCAATCATCTAAATGTAAAGGTCAAAGTTCTCCACCCCTAGTAAATCATGATCTTCTCAGTTTGCATTAAATACCCAAGGAGAGGTCATTTTTTAAGCAATTGGGGTTAAGTAACTTGCTCAAGGTTACACAGCCAGTTATTTCTGGGTATGGTGCCGAGTATCTGAGCCTGGATTTGATCCCCAGGTCATCCTGGCACAGGAGCCGGTGGACTTACTTGCTGAGCCACCTGGCTGCCCCTAGGAGAGGTCTTTTCATCTTGACTCTAGGCTGGCTCTCTGCTTCCATGGTTCCCTTCCATGGTCCCAGCTCCTGCCAGCTGCTTGTTGTCTAGCTCCTGTTCCATACTGAAGCTCAAAGTTTTTAGTCTACCTCAAGTCCTTCACAGTTTCTATTCCTGAGAAAACGAAGCTTAACAAAGCCACAATAACCTTCATAGACATTGCTGGCATCTTCATCAATTCACTTTCTACCTGTGAAATCAACATAGACCCAACAACAAGGTCTAAGGAATCAACACAAATCATCAGTATAGTCCCTGGACCTCTGAAAATGTCAGCAAGACCTTCCTCCAGGATTTCTGTAAACATACAACAAGAAAATCCTCTTTCAGGGCTTCTGAACCAGCAGCAAGGTACCAGCATTTCTGTAACAATAGCACTGTCCTCTATCAGCAGATGAATCTGACAAAATAACATCAAAACAGACAAAGTCCTGACACCATAGCCATGCCTCCTCCCAGTTCTCCTCTCTTCTCATTTCTTAGTTTTTTTTTTCAATTCTCAGTTCAGTCCTTAGTTCTCATTTCTCTTCTAAGCTCTTCTCAGTTCAGTTCTCAGTTCTCTTCTCTCTCTCCAGCAGTAGCAGCCCAGCCTCCAGATGCTTGTTCCCAGAAGTGTGGGCCTATCTAGCTTGGGCTATTCTTTTTTTTAATGCTTTATTAACTTCTGATTTACATCATTCATTTCTGCCAGATTTTGAGTTACAAATTTTCTCCCCATTTTTCCCCTACCCACCCCCCAAAATAGCAGTCCCACAGGATATCCCCTCCTCCAATATGCTCTCTCCTATATTTTCTCCCATACCCCTTTCAACTTTTCCAGTGGATCTCTATGCCTCAGTGCCTGTGTATCTTATTTCCCAATTACATGTAAGATGGTATTAATAATAGTGTGTGTGTGTGTATATATATATATATACAGACACACATAATACACACACAGGTATATACATATATATTTGAATATTTGATTTTAAAACTTTCAATTCCAGATTCATTCCCTGCCTTCCTTGTCACCCACCCTTACTGGGAAAATAAGCAGTTCAGTATAGGTTGTACATGTGTGGCTAATGCAAAACAATAACATAGTAGATATATTGTAAAAGACTGACTATATTTCCCTACCTCCTATCCCACCTCCCACTTGTTCTATTCTCTACTTTGATCCCGTCCCTTTTCAAAAGTGAGTGCTTCCAACTTCCCTCCCCCCCAGCCTGCTCTCCCTTCCATCATCCCCCCTCTCATCCCCTTCCCCCTCTATTCTCCTGGAGGGTGAGAACCCCTATTTTGTGTGTATTTCACTCCCTCCTCAAGCCAGATTCAATGGGAGTAAGGTTGTCACATTCCTTTTTGCCTTCCTATTCTTCCCCTCCATTGTAACCATTTTCCCTTGCCTCTTCTGTATGAGATAGTTTACCCCAATCTGTCTCTCCCCATCTCCTCTCATTATATTCCTCTCACCTCTTAATTTCACCTTTTAAGTATCATTCCTTCCTGTTAAATTGGTCCTGTGCCCTCTATCTATGTATACCTGTAAACATATATACACACATTCACATATGGCGTCTCAGTGGCTTCTTGCTCCGGGGGTAAAAGCCACGCACTCCCACTTACTGGGTCCCAAAGTCCAGACTGTACTGGCCTCTCACCTTGTCCTTCACATCTGTGTCTTGATAAATCTGGAAATGGCCACAGCTGCTGCTGATCTGGAGTCCCTCTGGCAGGCGGCTGGTCAGGCCCCCCCTGGGGCTAAAGCCTCGGTGTGGTGCTGGGCTCGGCTCCCAGAGCGCTGTGCTGGATTCCTGCTGGCTTGCTGGGCTGTCCTCAGCGGGAGGTTAGCTTCTCTGTGTCATTTTGTGGGTTCTGCAGCTCCAAAGTTTGTTTAGAGTCCCCTTTTTACATGGATTGGGGAGGGTGGATGCCAGAGCCGCGGGAAGGTCGTGCTTCTACTCCGCCATCTTGGCTCCACCCCCTTGGGCTTTTCTTTATATAAAGAATTAGCTCCTCCCTGTCCTGCCCCTTCCTGTTATGTCAGTACATTCATCCCACTGTGGGATTCACAAGTTCTGGGTCTTAAAACTTAACACAATCATGAACTTGGAACTAAGTGCTAAGTACCTGTTAGCTTCCAATACACGGGGATCTTCAAATTTCATTACTATTACAATAGCTGGTGTTTAACATGTCTATTGACTGACTGACCATAGATTGAGTCTTAATGTAATTCTTTATAATATTTTGCCTCTTAGTTCTCTTCTTGGACATGTTTTGATTGGAGGAGTGTGTGGGTCAAAAGAGTCCATAAATAAGCATATAGAATATTCATGCCCATCCCTACGGTATCTTATTTTAAGGAAATATAGAATGAAAATCATTATGATGAGGAAGATCAACAGATAGAGGCAGAAATGGCTGAGAACCAATGCAAACTTTTTGTTCTGATGAAGTGCTAATGATCTAATAATTTTTGTTAACTTTTAGAAAGTGAATAGAAAGGTTCCTTTGGCACTAGCAAATCATGGCATTAAATCTCACCTCTGACACATACAGTATGTGGGAAGTCACTTAATATCTTAGTGCTCTGGTCAACTCTCAAATACCACAAAGTAGTGGAGAAGATGCTGACTTGGATTAGTAATGAGAGTTTTATTACTTGAGAGTTTCATAATTCAGTGAAATCACAGGTTCAGTCCCTATCCCCATCCTCTGGAAAGTTTGAAAAGGCTAATATTCTTTTGAATGTGACTCACATCAGATAAAACAGTTTTGGGGATGATTTTTAAAGTCTTTGGCTCCAATTAAATATCTACTAGATCATAAAATATTTATATCTGATATATGTGATCATATTTGTGCATGAATATGTCGATAATGCATGATGTCTTGATTTGCACATGAATTGGACTTAAGTGAGGCAGAGTGGCACAAAGTCATCAGGCTCACTCTCTCTTCCAGAGTCATTGAGTCCAGTGGCAAGGCAATTACCCAAGACAACTGGTGGTGGCCCTGGATGCAGCTATGACCTTGGAGTTCGATCATGCTCTAAGCTCTCCACAGCATTATGTGCCCCCCATCAAAGAATGTGCTGTATTCCACGAGCAAAGCAAAATTGCAGTAGCACAAAATTGCAGCCTGTACAAATGCAGAGACATCCCCATTACAAATGTTCTAGCAGAATACTTTTATCCCACCTTTATAATAGAGCCTTCCAAACTCATTTTGGACTACCCATTCATAGCTTAACACACTGTACCCTGATCCCGACATCATGATGTCACTGGTCCTCTGAAAATGAAGGGTAAACAAAAACATGGATCTAGATCTCTATTCTCAACACATAGGCAACTCCCAGTGGGGAAATGCCTACTACTAATGTGGATCAGCAGCTGCTCTGAAAATTATAGCCTTTAAACATTGTCAAATTATTTTGTCTCAATTGGGCTTCACAGTATCCCTATGAGGCACTATTATTATTATTTCCACTTTTGAAGAGAGGAAAATGAGTCAGAGAGAGGGTGGGTGACTGTTCCATAGCCAAACAGCTTAAGAAGCAGTCAGGGTAGTGATGGACCTGGGATTTTCCTGATTTTAAGTCCATCAGCACTTCATCCATTAGAAGATGCCTACTGATAGATATAATAGTTGTATAGATGAACCATAGCAGGAAGAAGTATGATATTGATATTGTTTAATATATCTTCAATTCTGAGCAAGATCGTTCCCCGCCCCACCCCCCACAGAATGGCATAATCTCCTTGCTTGGGATTCAATTCAGTAAACATTTATTAAATGTTAATTTAATATTTAAATATTTTATTATTAAAATTTTATTAATAATTTAATATTTAAATATTTTTATTTATTAATTACCAGGTATTGTGTTAAGTGATGACTGTATAAATAAGAAAAAAAAGAGACAGTTCCTGCCCTCAAGGAGCTTATTATTGAATGGGGGAAGGGGGAATGGTGGGCAAGAGGACCAGAGATGCTGATGGAAAGTAGGGAGTTGGGAGTACTTAGGACAATCTGATGGAACTTTTAGGTGAGAAAAAATAGTGTTAAAGTTAGTAAGAGGCACTGGTTATGAGATATTAAAATATTTTCTCAATTCAGTAAAACAAAATTAAAATTCTCATTGGACATTTTGCAGACAGAACAACTCAATGGATGTCTTCATTTTTCATCTAATAATCTCAGTAGATTATTGGAGAAATATATGAAAAATGAATGGCATACAATAGACACCATTCTTTAGGAATCAAAGGAAAAAATAGTGGCTAGGTAGCACATTTTAAAGTTTGAAAAGCCCTTTTGTTTGTACATTTTTTTTCCATTTGATCCTTCATAATGATTGTGGGAGATAGATGCTATTATTATTCATTTTACAGATAAGGGAGCTGAGGAACAAAAAGACTAAGCAGATTGCCCAGGGTCATATTTCTGAGACAAGTTTTGAACTCAGGACTTCTTGACTGCAAGTGCATTACTCTATGTACTTTGCTGCCTAACGGTCTAACTCACTGGCCTGATGTCACTAAGACTGGGTTTATGGAGAAAATGAGTTTAGCTTTTGGGGTTTTTAAACTTGGTTTTAGCCAATAAATAGGATTTTCATAGGTCAAAAAGGAAAGATATGAACATGTTCAGCAGAAGGAACAGCACAAAGTTTAGTCCCTTTCCCTAGTCAAAGTATTCAGTTACTTCCTAAATAAATAAGAATAGATATTCAAGGTCAACGAGTATTTTGATGCCTGAAGAGAAGCTCAATATTCCAGACAGTATTTGAGTGATTTCTAGATAGATGGCAACCTTGCAGATAATTCAATTGACCGAGTTTTAATTTTGAATAAAAGACAATTAAAAAGAAAAAAAATCAGTCCAAAAGCAAAGTCTAATTCTTTTTTGATAGTTTTTAACTCACAAGGGGATACAGTATGAGATAGTGAGCAAAGAGAAAGTGAAACAGCTAGTCAGCCAAATATATCCAGAGAAACAATGTCTTGGACTCACAGCATGTAAGTTAGATGTAAGAGGCATTCCAGTGGGACCACTAAAGCAAACCTCCTGTATGCTGATAATGGGAACCTGGGAAAGTGAACAGTATTAGCTGGATTCCTTGACTGTTCTATATGGAACTAGGTTAATCTTCTTACAAAAGGAGACTTTTGAAGAGAAATCTATAGCAGGTAGCTGTTGGAAAACCCAGTTAATTTTAGGTGCTCTGAAGCCTTGCTTATAGATACAACCATAGATTACTGATTCTGATTTCAAAACATACACATTTTTGCTCAGTTACTTTGATGAGACTCATGTCAGGAGACAGATCATACAAGTACCTGTTTCAGAAATGTGCAATTGGGTGTTTTATTTTTCTTATTGCCCTTTGAGAGATTTTATTTGTTCTCCCATTCCCAGTGGTTCAGAAGAATAGATCAGTGAGTTCATCCAACTGATGTTTAACCCCGGGCTTTAATTAAAAGTGGCATGGTGTATCCCTGGTTATGTGTGGCTATAATGTAGCAGTAAGGTCCCAAGAGAAGCGACTGGGAAAATCCCCTCATATGATTATCATGTCTTTACAAGTACATTTTTTTAGTATAACAGATCTCATTTTATGTCTTAACTAACATTTTTTCTTGTTGGGTGGCATTTGCATTCAGATGCTGAGTTTTGAAGACCCAAATGCACCTCCTACCAACTCTGTCTCTCTGCCACATACCTTTTCTTTCTTCTCTTTGAATTTTCCTTGTGTGTGTGAGCAGTTGTGAAGTCATCAAGTATTGATTAAATGTTTAGTACATACCTACAGTTGTGCTAAGTGCTGTAGCTACAAAGAAAGGCAAAACAATTCTTGACCTCAAGAAACTCACAAACAAATTGATCTGGGCTTTGGATTTGGAACTTGGTGTGCCAAATGCTATATAGGAACCTTATTGAACTGTGAACCTAATTCTCTTTACATCCCCAGGAGACTGAGATGTAGAGAGAGATTATGCCCTCAAAATATTGAGGGGAAAATATGTTTGTTGTTGTTATACCATTGAAGTAAATATTCCTTTATAAAAGCTCATTTAACTGTTAAGTGAGTAAAAGGAATTGGAATACTTAGACCCCTAAAATTACAGGAAAATTGGACTTGAGCCAATAACAGAAATTAGGTAACATCAATAAAATTTAAGATTGTCAGAGAATCATAAGGGAGGAGTGAAATATATCAGATCTGGTCTTCAGGCAATGGGGACCAGAGAATCACTATTATTCCTACCAAATGGAATACTATGTGTCTATGTTTTTGGGGGAAAAAGGTATACACTCTTTCTCTCTAGTTCTGAATTTTCTGACACCCTGTAGAATTGTAGAGAATGGAAATGTCAGGAAACTACTCCAATTTCTTCTGCATTATTTTCTTTTACATTCCATCCTCTTGTTGACTTAGTGACTGTTTTTTTTTGTTTCATTTGTGAAGTGTCCCATGGTGTCCTCTTGTGTATTAAAGGCAATGTTCATAATGCCTTCCTATTCCAAAAAGGGACAATTTTTGTGGATTGAATCTGTAACTTCATTGGTCGAGGAAGTTCCTGGGTGAAAAACAAAACAAAACTAAATAAAACATTCTTTCTACCAATACAGATCAGCAATGCTCTGGAACCTAGAGTCATGGATAGTTGTTTAGAGCACTGAGATGTTAAGTGACCTGGCCAGATTCATACAGTAAGTATGTGCCAAAGAGGGACCTTATATCCAGGTCTCCCTGGCTTTGAGAGCAGCACTCTATCCATTATGTAATGCCATCTCTCAGTCACAGAAGACAAAAATAAAGTGAAGTGGTGAGAAGGAAGGAAAAAAAAATACTTAGCAAGCTTGACACTTGTCATGATATTTAAAATCAGGATTGTTTCATCAGAATGAAATCATTCTAATAAATACAAGATTCCATTCGTATTGATAGTGAGTCACTGGCCTGGGGGTGTACCAGAACTATGAATGTAGCCTCTTTATTACACTAATACTTCTGAGATGTACAGATTTCACATGATGTCTCATTATTGCCTTTTTTTTGTACATCCTACTAATTGACCCCTCCAAAAGTGATGATTGAGTAATTCCTTTGAAATACAGAAGTGATTTTTAGTATGGACAATTATTTTTTTACTAGACAGACAACTCTTTTGCTGTGTTATCACCTTAGACAATAACTGTGATTCACAGGATACTGAATACTTTCTCTTACTTTGTAAGAATCTGCTTTAGAAAATTATTAGTAGGGTGCTGACTGACCTTTTCCCCCCCAAAATACCCCTTTATTTAGAGAGCTTTGACTCCAGTTTACCTTTCTAGGCATTTTGTGACTCCAGTCTTATTGCTATTTCCAACACAGACCACTCCATCTTAACTGTCTTTTCACAGCTTGTACCCCATTTCTGAAATGTACTAATTCTGGTTTCATCTCCATCTCTTAAAACCTCTATTTTCTTTCAAAATACAGCTCAAATAGTACATTCTAAATGAGACTTTTCCTGAATTCTCAGGTACTAATGCCTTTTCCTCACAAATTATTTTGGATTATTTGGAATACACACACACACACACATTTTGTCTCCTTTTGAAGAATATATGTTGCTTGAGGAAAAGACTATTCCTTTTTTTTTCTTTTTGTCCCCATGGGCTACCATAGTACCTGGAGGATAGTAAGTGCTTAGTAAATGCTTATCAATTGATGCAAAAGATATTTAAGTTTGTTTCATGCTCAATTAAACTAGTTTCATTAATAGAACTTATTTCATTGTTACACTCATTCATGGAATCATAGTCATAATCCCTCTCCACAGTTCTTTTTTACAAACGGCTTACATACAAGACCATTAAAGGTAGCTTAGTTGTTTTAATACAAAGTTGTACCTTATTGCAAAATGCAATTGAAAGATTATTGCAATATGTCTTTTTTGTTAATGGTGAAATTATTTTCCTCTGTATTATGGAATTTAATGCATCATAAAAGTTAGAATTGAAAGAAGGAACCTCAAAATATTTAGAGTAAGTCTACCCTTTTATAGTTGAGAAAACATAATCAGAGAATTGAGGTGACTTGTTTACGTCATATGATTATTTGCTGGCAGAGATGGAGTCAGAATCCAGATTTCCTGGCCTCTAGTTCAGTAATCTTTTTACTATCTCTTACTCCTCAGATGGATTTTACAGTTGGTTTTTGGTGTTTACATTAAAAAAAAAGTTTGATTAGATGGCCTCTGAGATCTCGTTTGAAATGTTGTGATTCTATATATTGCAATTTATTGTTCTATGTAAGGTAATTATCATCTTTGATGGCCCCAATTCCTATATAGCACTCTGTAAAGGAAAAAAAGGGACTTTGAAGAGAGTAAAAGAACTGTACTAAATGGTTGTCATTTGTCATCTCATAAAGTTTGGCATAGAAATTTGGAAGGTTTATTGTGTTGCTTACTGCTGATAAATCTACAAACACAGCACCTGCTATCTCTCTCTCTCTCTCTCAAATCCATCTTCCATATGCTGAATGATTTTTTTAATGTTTGGCCTGTACAAGCTTTGTCTTGTCTAAATTTGGCTTATTTGAGCACTAAGTGTTGTGAGAAGCAGTTGGGAATAAGACTTTTATAAAGGTAGCTTGGCATGAATATTTGACTTCATTTCTTTGGATCAGAGACATTTTTCCTTGGCTACAAGAAAACAATCAGGCTTGTTACCATAATAAGGCATCTAAGACTTTTTGAGCAATTGCTAAATGGAGTAATGCCCATACCTAGACATAGCTGAGAGTTGTTTTTTATTTGCCATATATATGTCAGGGAGTCTACTTGCTTTATCATTCTTTCACATTAAGTCAACCTATAATGAGTATATAGTGTGTGCTGAAATTGATTCCTCCCAAAGCAATATATTATGTGATCAATGTCTAATATTACTTATATTGTCTTTCTAATTGAACAGATCGCCTTACCATTTTAGTACTGTTATGCTCCCTCATTTTGTTGCTCAACTTACAAATGGTGAATAATATTTACTTATAATTTTGGGTGTGTTTATTTCTTTTATACCAGCTCTATCCATTTGTGTTCAAATTCATACTTACCTTAAAATTGTTTCTTTGGTTATCAAGAAACATTAAAAAAATATTCATGCTATGTTTAATAGGCTGAGCTAGATGTTGGGAAAATCACTTAAATTTGTGTAGCACTTCATGGCTTGAAAAATATTTTCTTGTATGACCTCATGTCATTGTCTAGTAAAGTCATATTCCAATAATAATAATGGAAATGGGAGCCAAGAGGGTGGAGGCAAACATCCAGCTGAACTCTTTTAATAATTCCCTCCAAATAACTTCAATATAGCACCTCATATCAAATTTTGGAGTTGGAGAGATAGCAAAAAGTTGGGTGAGATATTTTTCCAGCCTAAGAAAACTAAAGAAGCTGGCAGAAGCAGTGATACTAGGGTGGAGATCTGTCCAGAACCCACACATGCAGAAATGACAACAGCATCTGCTAAACAGCATCAGCTTTTTGAACTCTTAATCCAGAAATGGGGAAGGGGTTAGAAATTGCTCTGACAAATGTAACAGGTGACACATTACTGACACCGGGTACAGCTGGTGCTGATTGGTAACTATTGCCCATATGCAGTTCTGAGTCACATTTCCACTTTTGGAGAGAAATGTGAGTTGGGAGGTCACAAGGGAACAGTGGCCTTGGTCACAGAATCAAAGCATAGAGTAGCTTATCACATGCAGCTACAGGGTAGGACCAGAGGGCAGACCAGAAGAACAGTGACTACATCTATCTCAGGGTGGTGCTTTGGAAGTACCAAATACTTGCAGGCTCTCAGAACTGCATCTGGAAATAGCAGTATGAAAAAGCTTAAAGCTTGGAACAGTGTCTCCCCAGCTTCAAGTGAGCAAAGCCTTACTATAACATAAAGATCAAAGTTAAGAAAGAGACTGGAAAAATGAGCAAACAATAACAAAAGAATTTGACCCTAAAAACCTGTTACTGTCAGTGAAGACCAATATATAAATTCAAAAGAAGACTGCAATGTGAAAACAGCTACAAAAAATACCTGAAGAAAAATACGAATTGGACCCAACCCCAATATGAATTCCTTGAAGGGTTAAAGAAACAGATAAAAGTGACAGAAGAAAAATTGGAAAAAGAAAAGAGTGATACAAGAAAATAATGAAAGGAGAATTAACAGCTGAGTAAAAGAGGCACAAAAATACTGAAGAAATTACAACTATAAAAAATAAAATTGGTGTAATGGTAAAGGAGGTATAAAAAGTCACCAAAGAAAGGAACTTCTTTAAGAGTAGAATAGTCCAAATGGAAAAGGAGGTATAGAAATTCCCTGAAGAAAATAATTCCTTAAAAATTAAAAATGGGCAAGTGGAAGCTAATGACTACATCAAAGAACAAAAAAAAGTCAAAAGAATGAAAAAAAGAAAATGTGAAATATCCCATTAGAAAAACAGCTGACCTAAAAAAAAAGATCAAGGAGAAATAATTTTAGAATTATCAGACTACGTGAAAGCCATGATCAAAGAAAGAACCTAGATTTCATATTTTAAGAGATCATCAAAGGAAAATTGCCCCTATATCTTAAATCCAGAGAGGAAATTAGAAACTTATAGAATCCACATATTATCTCCTGAAAGAGATCCTGAAATGAAAACTCCCAGAAACTGAAATTCCAGAACTCCCAGACAAAAAAAGAAAATACTTAAAGCAGCCAAAAAGAAGCAATTCAAATATCATAGAATCAGAGTCAGGATCACACAAGATTTGTGGGCTCCTTAATAAAGGAGCAGATAGATTGGAATTTAATGTGCCAAATGGCATAGGAGCTGGGATTACAATAAAAAATTACCTAGCCAGAAAAAAACTGAGTGTAATCCTTCAGGGGAAATATGGATATTTAATAAAGAGAGGACTTTCAAGCATTCCTAATGAAAAGACCAGAGCTGAATAGAAAATTTGATATTAGGAAACCAGGGGCAGAATCAAGATGGTAGACTAGAAGCACAAACTTGGAGTGAGCTCCCACTCCAATCACTTCCAATACATATAAAAAATGACTCTAAACAAACTTTAGAGCTACAGAGCCCACAGTGACGTAGAAAAACAGATCTCCCACTGAAGGAAGCCTGGCAGGTGGACAGGAAGGGTCTATTGCATGAAGCTGGGAACCAAGCGCAGTCCAGTGTGAGCCATGCAGTTCCAACCCCAGGGTGGGCCTTACCAGTGGCCACCATAGCAGACTTCAGGAAAGTTAATCATCAGTAGCTGTGGCAGTTTCCAGACTTCTCAAACCATAAAGGCCTAAGACAAAGTAAAAGGTCAGTGTGGAACTCTGTTGGAACGGGAGGGTGGGGATGGAAGAGTGAGGTTGGACCCATGCCTCAGGGGTGAGAAGCAGCAGAGGAGGGGATGCTGTGCAGCCACTGACATGTGGCTGTTTCCAGAGCTCCTGGCCTATAGATCACAGTGGGACCAAACAACCATTCAGAGGGTAATCGCTCTTGCTTTAACTTGCTTGGATCTGGATCACAGTCTTGGGTGCTGGTTCTGGGGTGTGTGACCAGTGAGCCAGAGCTTTTGGGGGTTGTAGAGAGGGTACCCTCCTAATAGCTCTGGCGGATGTTAAAACCCCAGCAATTTGGGACATAGCTCTCTCCATTCTGGAAGCAAATTTCTACTGTGGCAAAGAGCTCAAAATCACATAATTGGCTGGCAATATGAGCAAGCAACTGAAGCACAAACAGACCATATGTAATGTAATGCCAAAAGAAGGCAACTTCCCAGGTTCAAAATACCAGCATAGGTGTTCTCTATTTTATTCAGTAACAAACCCAGAACAGAGAAGATCAAAACATGACATCATTCCAAATACAGCATTTACTAAGCGTGATTAAATAATCTCCAAGTACTACCCCACCCCAGGATCTTCCAATCATTCAATCAATTACAAAGTCCCTGTTCTAAATACTACTCCATCCCTAGGCTATACCTTAATTAAGTCCACCACAAAACCCCTCTTCTCAAATGGAGATTAGTTTCCAAACATAGGTAAAGTACCTTCATTTGTCAATCACAGAGCACAATAAGGTCAAAAGTTCCCCACCCCCAGGATCACAATTGAATCTACCCCAGAGTTACATCAAGTTTAAACACAGCACTTAATACCCAAATGGAGGTCTTTTCTTCATCTTGACACGAGGCAAGTTCTCAGCAATCTTAGTTCCTGGGGAGACAAGGCTTAGCAAGGCCATAAGATACATTGCCAGTCCCTTCGTGAATTTATCCTCTGTCTGTAGAACAGTCCTAGAACCCCTGAACACATTAGCAAAGCCCTCTCCCAGGATTTCTGTAAACATACAACAAGAAAATCCTTCTTCAGGGCTTCTGAACCAACAGAAAGGCTCCCAGACCCCTGCAACAACAGCACTGTCCCTCACCAGTGGACAGTATTCACTCTGTCTGCAGGACAGTCTCCAGACCCCTGCAACAACAGTACTGTCCCTCACCAGTGGACAGTATTCACTCTCTGTCTGCAGGACAGTCTCAGGGCTTCTTAGCGAACAGCCAGGTTCCAGGACTTCTTCAACAAAAGGACAGTCTTTCACCAGTGGACAAATCTGGCAAAATAACATCAAAACAGACAGACAAAGTACCAGCAAAACAGCCATGTCTCCTCAGTCCTTGGCAGCTCAGGGGGCAGGTCTCAAAAGTCCAGGGCAATTCAAAGCGGCCACCAGCAATTCTCTTAGTCTCTCTCTCTCCACGAGGTGCTGCTTCCAAAAAGATCTTCCGCCTCTCTCTAGTGTCTCTCCAAATCTACATCACCAGCTCCTCCCAGTTCAGGACTTTCTTTTCACATCAACAAGCCCATCCCACAGGTGGGATTAACAAACTCTGGGTTTTAACACAATCAATTTGAAAACCAAGCCAATACAGGGGAATCTTTAATTGCCATTACTATCACACCATAGAATCCTTTTTTGGGACAAAAAGGATCAAGTCATGGAGCAGGAGGAAGACATCAAAGTTAGAACTCCTGCATCAAAAGCCTCCAAGCTAGTGAGGAGAAGATTGTCTTAATAAGTAGAATTTGACAGATGAAAAAGAAATTTAAAAAACTCACTGAAGAGAATAACTCCTTCAAAATTGGACTGGAACAATCGGAAGCTAATGACTTTATGAGAAATCAAGATGCTATAAAAGAGAGCCAAACAAATAAAAAAAAGAAGGTAATGTGAAATATCTCATTGGAAAAACCAATGACTTGGAAAATAGATCCAGGAGAGAGAATTTAAAAATTATATGACTACCTGAAGGCCATGATCAAAAAAGGAGCCTAGACACCTCTTTCAAGAAATCATCAAGCAAAATTGCCCTGATATTCTAGAACCAGAGGGAAAAATAGAAATTGAAAAATTCACTGATCACCTCTTGGAAAAGATCTCAAAAAGAATACTCCTAGGAATATTATAGCCAAATTCCAGATTTCCCAGGTCAAGGAGAAAATACTGCAAGTATTCAGGGAGAAGAAATTTCAATATTGTGGAAACCCAATCAGGACAACACAAGACCTAGCAGCTTCTACATTAAGGGATTGAAGGACTTGGAATATGATGGTCCAGAGGCCAAAGGAGCTAGAATTAAAACCAAAATCATCTACCCCACAAAATTTAATATAATACTACAGGTAAAAATATGGTTATTCAATGAAATAGAGGACTTTCAAGCATTCTTGATAAAAACCAGAGCTGAACAGAAAATTTGACTTTCAAATAAAAGAAGCAAGAGAAGCATGAGGAGAAAACAGGAAAAAGAAATCACAAGGAACTTATTAAAGTTGAACTATTTACATTCCTACATGGAAAAATGATAATTGTAACTCATAGTACTTTTCTCAGTATAAGGATAATTGAAGGGAATATATATATGTGTGTGTGTGTGTGTGTGTGTGTATGTATATGTATATATGTATGTATGTATACAGACATATGTTTAGGAGTATGTATGTGTATATAAATATGTATGTGAGTATGGGCATATGTATGTTCATGTATACATAGAGGACACAGGATGAGTTGAAGATGAAGGTATGATATCTAAAAAATAAAATTAAGAGTTGAGAGAGAAATTAATCAGGAGAAGGAGAAGGGGAAAGTTAGATTAGGGCAAATTATCCATATAAAAGAGGGAAGAGAAAATTGTTACAATGGAGGGGAAGAACAGAAAGGTGAAAGGGAATGGGACAACTTTATTCTTAAATTTGAATTGGCTTAAGGAGGGAATAACATACACACTCAACTGGGTATCTTACCTTACAGGAAAATAGGGGGGTAGGGGATAAGAGGGGGGATGATAGAAGGGAAGGCAGATTAGGGGAGAGGGTAGTTAGAAGCAAACATTTTTGAAAAGGGATAGGGTCAAAGGAGAAGATAGAATAAGTGGGGGGTGGGATAGGATGGAGGGAAATATAGTTAGTCTTTCACAATATAACTACTATGGAAATGATTTGGGTAACTACACATGTACAACCTGTATCAAATTGCTTATCTTCCAAGTAGGGGTAGGTGAGGAGGGAAGAAGGAAAAAAAATCTAGAACTCAAAATTTTAAAAACAAATGTTTAATATAATTTTTTTTCTACATGCAACTGGGAAATAAAATATACAGGCACTGTAGTATAGAAATCCATTTTGCCCTACTAGAAAATGTTTTTTTGTGGGGGTGATGGCAGAGGATATAAGAGAGTACAGATTGGGGGAAGGGGTATTCAATAGGCTTGCTATTTTTGGGGTGGAGATTTGGGGAAAGACAGGGAGAAAAAAATTGTAACTCAAAACCTTGTGGAAATGAATGTTGAAAACTAAAAATAAATGAATAAATGAATATTTTTTTTAAAAAAAGAAACTAAAAGCATGAAACAAATCATTACAAAGGTCATGAAGGAGAAGTTAATTGAAATAAATATACCTTAAAGGAGAAAAAAAAGTGAATATTGAGAACTAAAAAGAAATAAATAAAAAGGAAAAAAAAGAAACATGATTTGTTGGGGAAACACAACGCAAAAAAATAATATGATAAAGGTTGAGGGGTGTGTCCCCACAACTGCCTGATGTCCCATGGAGTTAAAACCAAGCAGGATGGCTGAAGGAAATGAAGTTATCTAGAAATTTCGATCCAGGAAGCCTTAAGTAGGAGTGTATTGCTCTATCTTCCCACCCTCCAATCTGAGGAGGGAGATAACTGAGGGAGATGAGAGGGGGCTGAACATCAAAAACTAAGTCAATGTGTTTGGTGACAATATGAGGGAGTGTAATACCAAACAAAGGCAACTTCCCAAGGTTCAAAATACCAGCACAGGTGATCTCCATTTTATTCAGAGAAAAATTAAGAAGAGAGAAAAACAAAATATAGCATAATTCAAAATACAGCACTCACCAAGTATAATTCAATAATCTCCATGTACTACTCCACCCCTGGACATTATAATTCATTTAGTCAATTCCAAAGACCCTCTTCTAAGTTTTACTCTGACCCTAGGCTGTACATTCATTTAGTCAACCACAAAGCCCCTCTTCTCAAATGGAGATTAGTTTCCAATCATAAGTAAAGTACATTCATTTGGTCAATCACAGAGCACAAAAAAGTCAAAAGTTCCCCACCCTTGTGTCATAATTGAATCTAACCCAGAGTTACAACAAGCTTAAGCACGGCATTTAATACCCAAAGAGAGGTCTTTTCTTCATCTTGACCCAAGGCAAGTTCTCAGCAATCTTTGTTCCTGGGGAGAAAAACCTTAGCAAGACCACAAGATACATTGCCAATGTCTTCATTAATTCATTCTCTGTCTGCAGAACAGTCCTAGGACCCCTGAAAACATTAGCAAAACCCTCTTCCAAGATTTCTGTGAACATACAACAAGAAAATCCTTCTTCTGGGCTTCTGAGCCAACAGCCAGGTTCCAGGACCTCTCTGCCTCCAAGATGCTGCTTCCAAAAAGTTCTTCTGCCTCTCTCTTTGCTTGTGTCTCTCTAAATTTACGTCACCAGCTCCTCCCAGTTTAGCACTCTCTTTTCACATCAACAAGTCCATCCCACAAGTGGGATTCACAAGCTCTGGGTTTTAACACAATCAATCCCAAAACCAAGCCAATGCAGGGGGATCTTTAAATTCCATTACTATTTCAGGGAGATATGATGTTCTGTTGAATTAAAATCAAGTAAAACAGCTAATGGGAAATCGAGAGTTTCCTAGTATCCTGAACTCCCTTTCCCTCTTCTGTTCAGAACCAAAGGCAAAACACCCCAAACTCTCATTGATCATGCTGTTAACACTTCACAGAGTCACTCTTAAAAATCCTGGTGATCATTCTCACGAAATCAGTTCAAGAGGTTCTGTTCTACCCGTGGAACTTCAACCTCCTTCAAGCTTTCTCTGTGTCCTAGACATATCTGAGTTACACTTGAGCACTTAAATTGATTGATTTGGAATTTGTCAGCACAGCAAGGAAGGCAGGGCAGCTGAACTGAGCAAAGCAACAGCTTTGATTAATAGAATCAGTCTCACTCTTCTGTACAGCACACAGTAGCAAGGAAGCAGGCTTTTCACTTCTGGTGTTTGAGACTAGCCTCTATGACATTGTTTGTTCAAAGCCTTATAGTGTTAGAGGAGGCAGATGGGAAACAGGTAGAACTTCAACACTGAAAACAGAATGCCTTTGAACCCTTATGTTTCCTGTCTGATAAGCTGAACCATGCTGCCAAATTGCCAAAAGGGATGTGACAGTGACTTGTATGGATCAAAAATCCATCAGCCCTAGTAGTCTCTACAACACCTCTGATCACTTGACTCTAGCCTTGGAATAGTCAGGGACCCATAATGGAAGCTACTCATATCTCTCTTCATGCCAAATGCCTGATTTTCTATATCCATTCCTTTGTACTGGCCATTCCTCATGTCCAGAATACATTCCTTCCTCACCTTCACTTCATAGACCATATCTCTTAATTTGAAGTGCACATGTTCACTAAAGTCTCTCATAAGGAGAAAATTCAGCTTCCAGCAGAGTACATATATATTAATTCATCAGCAGGCATCTGTTAAACACCTCCTGTGAACCACTGAAAGCCAAAGATGAAACAGCTTTTGCCCTCAATGAGCTTATGTTCTTTAACAAAAATCAATGTGTACAATGTAATTATTTACAAAAGAAGTATATGCAAAAATGTATTAAAATATAACATTATTTTGTTGGGATGGTATTTGTTGCTGAGGGAAGAGCAATAATAATAATGAGATGATAAAGATGATAATGATAGCATTTACATACCTCTTCAAGGTTTGAAAAGCTTTTTAGATATATCATCTCATTTGATATTCAAGAAAACTCTTTGACATAGGGGCCATTATTACCTCTGTGTAATCAGGAAATTGAGATTGCAGTTCTGTCTGGCTCAAGTTCACCCAACTATTAAATGTTTGAGATAGGATTTGAATAACCTTAAATGCAGTGTTCTGTCCATAATACAACCCAACTGCCTCATATAGGAAGAAGTTTATATTAAAGCTTAAAATTGATATGATACTTTTGGGACATACCATAGATAACATGTTTTCACCTTCTTTAGTCATATGCTATTTAGTTCCCATTTATTCTCATGATGGCATGTAATAATTGCTTAGGAATCTAAAACTGGCTTTGGAAGATCATTGTTTTTAATAAACAATAATCAATAATAACCAAATGGGTAAACTATGTAGATTCATGGGCTCATAGAATCACATATTTTGAGCTTAAAAGGGCCTCATAGACTAACTCTTCTACCCAACTCATTTTATAGAAGAGGCTGAAACTGAGAGTTCAGAGACTTGAAGTGATTTGCCTAAGGTCACTTAGATCATTATAAATGGCAGGACTTGAACCTTGATCTTCTGACTCCATAGCAAACACCACTGTACTGGGATGTCTCATCATCTTTTTCAGTTGTACAAAATCTTTTAGTCAAGGACTAAATATTATTTGGACAGCTAGGGTAGTGCAATGGATAGAGTGCCAGGTCTGGAGTCAGGAAGACTCTTCTCTCAGACATTTACTAGCTGTGTGACCCTGAGCAAGTCACTTAACCTTGTTTGCCTCAGTTTTCTTATCCATAAAATGAACTGAAGGAAAAAATGGCAAACCACTCTAGAATCTGCCGGTAAAACCCCACATGGGGTCATGAAGGGTTGGAAACAACTGAAAAGACTGAACAACAACAAAAGTATTATTATCCCTTATTTTAAGATGGAAAACCTCAGTTAACCGAGTTGTCACACAGTTTATAACTTTCAGGGTGGATTGTGAACACAGGGTTTTTCTATGTCCAGGTTCAACATGCCACCATATACATGTTGTCTCTGGGGAAGGCAAGGGAAGGAAATAAACATTTATATAATACCTACTCTGTGACAGACACTGTGCTAAAAGCTTTTTAATAAATATTACAACATTAGATCTCTGCTAAGATCTACATGTCCTGGAGAACATAGCTCATTATCAGCAGTTTTCTCTTTCATTTTCTTGAATGTTAATATCTGGAGGTCTTGGAAGAGAGATGGGAAAATGGTAGATTTTATCTAGTAACTGAATGCACCAGTGAAGTAAATGCACTCAATACTATAACATGGCATAATGACAGAGTAGGATGTGTCCATCTTACTTTTCTTCTGGAGCTTTCTGCCCTCTTGCTATCATGTAGCCTTCGGGGGACATACTTATTTTCTTAATGGGGATAGTTATCTCCTTATCCAATTGGGTCCCATCTGAGAGCACACTATCTTTGTCAAAATTCAGTTATGGCTTTTTGTTCTGGGCATTGATGGCAATTTGAGGGTGCTTATGGGGTTCAGTGGGTTCAGACTTACATGTTACCTGTGTCTTATTCAGATAAATTGTTAGTACCTAGTGCCCTGATGAGTATATAAAGCAATTGGGAGGGTCTGTTTTGCCCCTTGCCTGACCCTCCAGGGTCCTTTCATCAATGGATATGTCATCTATGATATCTGTGACATTGAGACAGCCTAAGATCTAAGGATGATGACTACTAGCTCTGATCACTGATCACTTTCAAGAACAAGAGTGTAAAGTCTAAGGATAATTAGTCTGCAGGTAACATGAGAGGTCATCATGCTCTACCCTCTGCCTTAAAGCAGAGCTTCACTTTAATAATTATGTGAACTTTTATATACATATATGAGTATATATACATATATATATACACACACACTATTATACATAAACTTATATAAATATATGTTTATATACAATGAAATACATACATACATACATACACAAAAGCCTCAATGGAGGCAACACTACAATATCTTTTGGTAATTCACTCCAAAAAATTTTGTATTCCTGGAATATAGAGCCATGAACTGGTGGGTGACAGGAGGACTCATAGAATCTTGTAACTGGGAAGGATCCCAGGAGTTTCTACTTTGGAGAAATATTATCACATGTCTAGTCTCTATTCCTTTCTTTATGTACAAAGCATGGTATCTATGATAAAAATAGGATAAAATGCTTTAAAGAGTGGTATAAAATACATACTATGGGAGTTCATAGGAGGGAGAGATCACTGAAGATTTTATCAAAGGCATAGCATATGTGTGAAATATAAAAGAATGGTTAAGATTTTAAGGTATTTTCTAGAGAGGAGGAAAGACCATTCCAGGAACAGGGCAAACTATAAGCCCCTAAAGCAAAAAATCATATTTGAGAGATGGTGAATTGTATAATTTGGCTGGAGTGCAGTCTATTTGAGTGGGATTGGTATGAGAAAGGCAAATCAAAGTCATTTTATAGAAGGTCACCAAAACCAAGAAAAGAGGTTTGAATTTTAT
Organism: Petaurus breviceps papuanus; assembly: GCF_028583685.1. NCBI lineage: Eukaryota > Metazoa > Chordata > Mammalia > Diprotodontia > Petauridae > Petaurus > Petaurus breviceps. The sequence continues at coordinate 667,735 of NW_027185764.1, forward strand.
CTGATAGGCAAGGTAGGGCAATTGAAAGTTTTCAAGCATAGAAGTTAGGTTCATTAGGAAGCTGAAATCTGGTAGTGGCCCGAAAACTTTGATTGTGGCAGTGGGGAATAATAAAGACAGAGTGAGTGCTATAAACTTCATAGAGGTGGAATTGATAGCACTTGGCAATTGATTAGATATGAGGGGCAAGGGAGAGGGAAGAGTAAAAAAAAAACATTCCAAATTTTCTAGTGTACGTGACTATGAAGATAGTGGGGGCATTAACAGAAGGAAAAAAGGAAGAGGATATACTTAACTAATTACTGCTTTGTTTTTACCTGACTGCAAGTATCTACCCATGTAACCTGGGGTAAATCATTCAACCATTCTGACCATGTAACATCTTATATAAAATTAGGACCTTGAACTAGGTCTTTAAGTGTCCTTTGTCCTTCATAAGTTCCTTTTTAATTTCATCTATCTATCTATCTATCTATCTATCTATCTATCTATCTATCTATCTATCTATCCATCCATCCACCCACCCACCCACCTAGCCATCTATCCATCCATCCATCCATCCATCCATCCATCCATCCATCCATCCATCCATCCATCCATCCATCTGTCTATCTATTATCTATCTATCTGCCTGTCTATATATATATATATTTAAAATTCATATATTATAATAATATTCATAATATTTAACATAGTAGAGAAAACTCTTTAAGAACACGATGACTTGAGGAACAATATTTAACGTTCTTTAGTTAGAAATGAGGACATTTTGGAAATCCTATCTATCTAGTTCCCAATGTCATAATATTTTTTTGAATGAACCAAACATTCCTTATCCTAAGGTGTTGTTTTCTAGAGGGCTCTATTTTCACCTTGAGATTGTATTATATTATAATAAAGCCCTCGTTTACAACAAAGCCTTACTTAAACTGGGACAAATTTTAAAATGTATAAACAATGCTTCAAGTTTACTATGGACCTGGATTTAGTCAAGCTTGAATGCTTCTTGACATGTAAATGTCATAATGACAGTGTTCATTTGTGGAAATGGATTTAGTCTTGGCTATATGAAAGATAGATGGGATAAGGGATGGAGAAAGCCGTTATCAGCTCTACAGTGGAAATGAAATGTCAGCTGTCTACTAGCTTGTCTGTCAATAGCGTAGAGCTGTTAGCATTTTAGGTCTGATCAGATTTCATTCAAAATCAACTTAGAAGAATGCAGTCTAAATTAACTCTGTTATTAAATGATTACACTTTTCTTTGAAACAAATTAGGTGCTTATTAAGATTTTAATCAGTGATGTTTTAAATTAATGAGCTACAATCCACATGCGTTTTCTTAACATTTAAAGGTCTTACCTTTCTAGGTTTTGAACTGAAACCTTTCAGAATGAAATTAGACATACATATGTTTGGGTGTCTTTATTTATTACTCAGTGTACTATGGAAATTTTCTTCCTTGAGATGATTATGTATATTTCGTGCCTCAGTATCATTTATCTCCATATTCTCTCTACCAAGAAATTCCACCTTTCTGAAGCAAATGAGGTCAAGAAATGGAACTATTTCTTAATTAAATTTTTTTAAAATGTGAACTGGTATTCAAATTCTATAAAGGAAAATGGTTTCCCCCAACACATTTTGTGAGCCATTGCATTAAATGATGCAATTAAATTTAACTTCCAATTTTTAGTCTCAGGTTTATCTCTTTTTCTTAACCCTTCTCTGTAAGATATATATGACTTTTTCCAAGTGGTCCCAAATTATCTACTTTGCTGATTAGAGACCTTTGAAGAGGAATAAAAATGCAAGCATCCTTGAATGTTTCATAATGGATTAAAAGAACAACTACAAATGGTAGTGAAGATACTGTGTGCTGTGGTCACCACCTGTGCTTTTCCAGGTTTGACAGACCTAAAAGGAGGTGTTTGGTGTTGAGACAAAAACAAAACAGTAGTACTATTCACTTATTACAATAATTTCTGACTTTGTTTCTCTATGAACTTCATGATGAAATGAAAACCTATACTTCAAAAACTTTATATCAAATCGATTCAACTACACTAACAAAATGTTAGACATGTAGTAGTTTATCTCTCCTGTGTTTTTTAAAAGACACATAGTATGTATTTAGAAAAACGATCAGGTCATTTCAAGAATTCAAAACATAAATCTGGTGAAGGAGTTAACAACTTACTGCTTAAAGGAATGTACAACAAAAATTCAGAAAATCTCCCATCAGAAAACTAGACCTCATGCTTGGAATCATCCTGGATCCTAGTAGATAAGTTTCCCCCTTGATTTGTACAGATCTAGGCCCCTTCATCATTTCCCTGCCATCTTCAAATGATGTTCCCACTAATTTGTTCTCTTTCCTCTTTAAAATTTGAAGGCATACTCTTAGTTGTTTGTATTTTTATTCCCAGTGGCATAGCACAATGCTTGGTACATAGTAAGTCCTTAATAAATGCTCTATCTCTGATCTATATGTCATCTATATATTCATGTATATGCACACATATATAGTATACATACATATGTGTATATACATACATATATAATGATAGAGAAAGAGAGGGAGAGATGGAGATACAGCTACAGCTAAAGATACAGATACAGTTATAGTGTCATAGACCTAGAGCTGGAAGGATGAGATATTGAAGACCATCTAGGCCAGTGTTGTCAAACTCAAATAGAAATGGAGGCCATTAGATCCTACGTAAAGATACCTGTAGTTGTATATTGATTGAAAAAACCACATTTTAACATTATCTCTGCCTTATTATATTTTAATTTATTTTGTTTAAACATTTTCCATGAGCATTTTCATCCGATCTGACAGCAGAATGCTGATGACACATACGACCTGTGTATTTGATACCTCTAATCTAGTACACCCCACTCATTTTATAGCAGAAGAAACCAAGGCTCAAGGAAGTTGATATGACCAGGGTCCTATAGGGAATAAATGGAAAAAGTATGTTTTGAACCCAGATCCACTAATTCAAAACCCAGCACCTAAGAGAACCAGGAGTCCATGTAGTCCAAACTTTACTTGAACAGGAATTTCCTCTACTGTATTCCTCAAGTTTTTTTTTTTTCAAAATTAACGTAGCATAGATTTGCTGATGTGGGAAAGGGAATTGGGTAAAAAGAGGTCTTCCCTGAGGGACTCTTCTAAGTTTTTCAAATCTAAGACTAAGGCATATAAAGTGTCTGTGAAGGCACTGAAGAGAGAAGTGATCTCCAATGTATGTAGGCTGAATGGGCAATGTAGGGCAACAATACTCAGTTCCTTCCTTGGCAATGCTTTTCAACTAGGATTTGGAAACTTCTACTTGAACAGTCTTGGGTGTGAGCCACTAGAATGAGGGTAATTTGAAAAGCAACTTTATTTAGTTGAAGCACATCATAGTGTCCTTTTGCTCTTGAAGGGAAGAATATAGAGAGTTCATTTTAAACATATGATATGAAGTGTATCTTACTGTAAGCTAATGCTGCTGACAAGATCTGAAATAATTGGCTAATTATAGAGTGCAAGTGCATGATTTGTCTTTCTAGAAGGAGAAGCTTGTAAGAATCAAGCAAGGTGAGCATCACAGGTTAATGTTAAGTGTGATTATACCTGTGAGTAAATATATTTCATTTTTTTTGGTAATCCAATAAACTACATATTTAGACAGAAGATTTATCCACAATTTAATACTAATTTCTTTTATAAAAGTCATTTTTTCTCTATATTTTTGCAGCAATGTTTATCATCTTTCCAAAAAGAAAGATGCCACCTCCACTCACAAAAAACAAATTTAATACATTTGGTATTGCTTTATTTAAAATACATGCTTATTTCATATTAATACAGAAAATGAAAAGAATGTTATTTTGAAATTATAAAGCAAATAAATCTTCTTCTTTTTTGAGGTATTTAAGGAATTTATTTTTTCAGTAGCTTGGGGCTTTCCCCCTACCTCTGCAGCTATATATTGCCACCGTTGTCTATCAGAAAGTTATTTCTTTTTGAATTTTATAAGATATTAGAATTTTGTTATGTATGACTAGCCACCTTGTTTAACTACCCATTCTGTAATGCCACAGCCAAGTTGAAATCAACTTTGCAACCATACAAATGTTTCCTGTCTCCCCAGATTTGCATTTGTGTCACCTGAATGTACCATTTTACCATCTCATCCATATTCTCTCCAAAGAACCTTTTCATCCTTAACCCAATAGAACATTGTTTGCCTGCAGAAAATAAATCCAGACAATATCTATGTGAAGTAGGTAGAAAGAATGAAAGTGTCATTCTGTACTAGAGATCTCTAATGGGCCACCACATAGATGATTGGATGGGAGTAGCAGCACACAGTGATGTTTTGCAGATACAACCTATAAGGAAGACATCTCAAGAGATTTAACAACCACTTGAGTATAACTTCATAAATTTATCAGATGCAATATTATTTGCAACATTGACCACATGGGAGTGTTATATGATCAAATGAGATTATGAACATTCATTCTGAACAATTTCAAACATTCAGAATCAGACATTTATCAAGCACCTACAATTTTTCAAAAGCTATGTTAAATGATTCTGGAGGTACAAAGGTGAAAGCAAAGCTACCCCTCTGCCACACAAGTGTACACAGGATTTTATATATATTTAAATACTCACACACGTATGTATATGCAAAACACATGCAAAACAAATATAAGATAATCTTATAAAGTGAAGCAACTAGCAACTTGGGATGGGTGTACAGTAAAGTATACAAGTAATTCTGAAGACCCTATAGCACTATAGAAATGACAGCTGATATCTAATATATAGAATTATTTTACATCTATACATACATACATACATGCATATACATATTTGTGTCTAATAGTAGCCATGCCATCTTGAGGGCAAGGGGGAAGGAAAAAAGGAAACAAAAAGATATTTATATGATAACTTTACTATATATTTTAAAGGAATAGCAGGTTATAAATAATAGATTAGAGGTTTCATGTGCAATCATCTTTTTTATCATACTATATTATGGAAATGCTTACTTTATTCCACAAGTTAAAAATAAAATAAATAAAAATTATAAAAAAGAAATGACAATTGATATGACTGATTATTGCATTTTCTAAATTTTGCATAAGGTGACTATATTTTGAACCCTTTCCATGGTAATATTTATTACCATGGTTATTCTAATAATGCATTATCTATGATGATTAATTGACATAAATGAACCCTAATAATAATAGTGAGTCTATGTGAAAGGTTTTAAAACATTCTGTCTCTAGAATTATGTGGATGGAGCCTTCAATATGTCCAGTATCTCAACTCTGTTGCAGCCTTTTGTTTCCATTGAGCACCCACAGCCTGGCTTTGAAGATATTGTTTAAGAAACCATTGCTATGTGTGACACTATTACCTGATCATCCTTGCTCCACTGAATCATCTGAGGAAAAAAGACAATTCCTCTGCCCCCTATCACACCAAAGCCCACAGAAATTAGGCATCTTGTTCCATGACCCTCAGACTCTCCTACCAAATGTTTCATGCTGAAATAGGGTCTTAGACACTAGGCTGAACAGGAACATGGTTAGCATTTCAAAATCAGGAAAACTTCTGAATGTGCAGAATCCTCATTGATGTTGAGATGAAAAGAAGGAAGTGGTGGGAAATAGGAATTTAGTAAGTTCTGGGGGACCAGTAACAAAGCATTAGTTAATCTTAAAGCCCAACACAATTTTCCCTTCCCTCTTTTGTTTAAGGATAAAACTGAGGCTATCCCCTACTCTGATGTGGGAACCTTGAGGCTGGGAGGACCAGTCAATTGATCCTTCTTGGTATGGCAAATAAACTCCCACTTCCTTCTTCCTTAGCATTCTCTCATATCACAGCTTCCTAAACTCCCACCTCTCCCTCTGCCTCATTTTTCCTCATTCTTTTTTTAACTTCACCAAATGCTACATTTACTATACTCCTCCCTGATTTTTTTATTCCATCAACCCTGCTCTGATATAATCTTCCTTCTTTTCCTAATCTTGGGCAAATAGTCGAGCAGTACAAACCTACATGGTCCTCTGTCCTTTAATTCTTTGCTTATTCTATTGCTACTCACACCTTACCAAACCCCAAGCCAGGGTTACGCTTACTCTAGCCACTACCTCTGTCCTTTCTAACATGTTACCATATGCTAATCAAGTAAGTCATACCACTGTGCTGACTGCATCCAGGAGTTTGAAGCTAGGCTCTGCTCCTCACTATCTGCATTACTCTGGGAAAGTCATTTAATCTTTCTGGGCCTCAATTTCTTCATTTGAAAAATGAAGGGGTTGAATTAGGTGAACTCTAAGGTACTTTCTAGCTTTAAATCTATGATTCCTGTGACCATTGTTCAACTCAACTGAAAATCATGATCAGTACCATGATCTCCAAGCCTAAAAATGATTGAATCCTTGGAAATTCTCAACATCACTCAAATGACTAAAATCTCAGTAGTTTGGAGGTCTCTGCCAGTGATGCAAATTCCAACTTAGCAATTTACCTCTATCTTGAGTAATTTTTATCACTGTCCTACCGTAAGTTTACCATAGGATGTCCACCCAAAGTAAAGGAAACCTTTATTGCTTTCAGCTTATATAAGGCGGATACCAATGAGGTTACTGAGTTGTCCATCCAACATCATTTTCCCTCACCATATAGTCAGTTATTGTTCCCTTATTACATATTGTCATGACAACAACTTTCATTCCTAGTCTTCAAAATTCCTCATTGCCTTCAGAATCTAATATGGCCTCTTTTGTTTAGTATTTAAAACCTTTCATAGCATGACTCCAAGCTATAGTTTCTGTCTTATTGTGTAGTACACCTTCCAAGCAAACTATAGTCTAGACAAGCTATCCCTGTTGTTTCACATTCATGGCACACCATCTGAGAACTATTTCCTTCTCCTCAGTTCCCCAGCATTCTCTGTTCCTATAATGCCATCTTTCTCATCTCCATCACTTGGAATTCTTACTTTCGCCCAAGAGTTGCAAAAAGAACATAAGTGAATTAAAGAAAGAGTTTGGAAAAGGGTGGATGAGATATACTTCTTTCATATCTATGCTTTTATTTAGTTTCAAAGGAGGAAATGGTTTGGCTATTTTCCCTCCCACCCCCTCAACATTGCTCAGCTTCCTTATCTTTGTTACCGTGACACTGACAGTAAAGCAGAACATTTTTAAAAATTCGACTTCTTACATAACTAAAAGGGATACCAATTAGTGCTAATTGTGATGGCACTTCTAGGGACGTGGACACCTCTCCATTAGGAATGTAACCAGCAACATTGCTCATAGATCACTAAGCAGCTGTCAGATTGTAGCAGCTTCCAATCAATATCCACCTGGATTTGATTTAGCTGAATGACCTACAGGACAGGCTCCACATGTGATTAGCAATCCCCTGAGCCATGCAGTCCTCCAGAAAAGAGCTCCCAAGTGCCCAAATTCTCAACACAGACATTTACCATTGCTTAAAACTACTCTTTATCATGAGAATGTGTGACAAGTGCCATTTTGTAGACAAATTTGCTCATTGATTTTAGCATTAATTTTTATACACTTAAATGGGCTAGTCTATTTCCTTTGGTAGCTCATGTACTTTCTTATGTTTGTGTATATTTTTATGGTGTTGTCTTTCTATTGTTATGTAGTAATTAGTAGACTTTAGGGTGAACAGTGAAGAGTCAAAGAAGAGGATATGTAATTCATGGACGGAAGACTACAGAGTAATAGAGAAAGGGAGCAAAACATTTACAAATGGAGATCTCTCTCTCCATGTACATATATATGCATACACACATATATGATATGCCTACACACATATATGTAATCTATTTTAGAGATGTATATGTATACACACATATGTATACATATATGTGTGTATGCACATGTATATGTATATAGGTGTGTATGTGTATGAATGAGCTTTATTCCCATGTAATTTATGTGTCTGCATGGATCTGTCTAGATGTGATATTCAGGTTGAGATAGATTTAAGGATTTTATGTGTGTGTGTGTGTGTGTGTGTATATATATATATATATATATATATATATA
>NW_027185764.1:675852-708107 GCF_028583685.1 Petaurus breviceps papuanus
AGAGAGAGAGAGAGAGAGAGAGAGAGAGAGAGAGAGAGAGAGAGAGACTGTTACCAATCTCACCCAAGGTGAAAGTCTCCCAAGCTCTGGTATAGTAAACTAGAAATAGGAATACTATCACTTATACAGTACTTTAGGCTGTCCATAACACTTTTCCTATATCATCTCATTTTATCTTTGTAACATTTTGAACTAAATACTTTCTTTCCTTCAGTTTAGAGATAAAAAAAAAACAAACAAAAACCTGACATTGAAAGAAGTTGACCAGGATTACACAATGTCTGAAGCAGGATTCAAACTCAGGTCTTTTTCATTCCAAGTCTATCCAGCACTCTATTCACAAGTTAATGTCATTGCCACAATGTTTTCCATCAGCATTTATGGATAATTTTGACCTGTAATTTTCTTTTTTCATATTATGTTAGACATATTTAGGATGATATATATCACATTTATGAAGATATATTCTCATCTTTATTTTTGTTTTGTTTTGTTTTGCTTTGCTTTTTGAAGGGCAGTTGGGGTTCAGTGACTTGCCCAAGGTCACATGGCTAGATTTTTTTTGTGTTACGTGTCTGAGGCTGGATTTGAACTCAGGTCTTCCTGACTCCAGGGCCAGTGCTCTACTCACTGTGCCACCTAGCCATCCCTAATCTTTTTAACAAATAGAAGTTAGAGAAGATTTCATACCATAAGCTCCAGTTCAGCATCAAATATAAAATCCTCTCATTATCTTTTCAAGCGCTTTGTAAATTGATCCCTTCTTATCTTTCTAGTCTTTTTACAACTTACTTCCTCCTGTACTCTTTCATTGAGTGACATCACCCTCTTTGCTTTGACTCAAATCTGATACCCCATCTCCTGACACTAAGCATGGTTACTGACTCTCCTCCCATACCACTCTGTCCCTCATTTCCATCTTCTGACTTCCCCACCTTCCTTCAAAATGTCTCCTGAAGTCACACTTTGGTTCAAAGCTTTCTCCAATAATTAATCTTATTCCCTTCACTATGAAATCCTACCCAATCTATCCTGTGTCTCTTGTCTGTAGATAGATATTTGTACATTGTCCTTCCAAAAAGAATGCAAACTCCTTGAAAATAGGTACCTCCTGCCCTTTGTATTTCTAGCAGTTAGCACAATTCCTAACACAAAGAAAGTGCTTAAAAATGCTTATTGCCAAACTGAAAGTGTTTTTAAAAGTTATTTTTACTCAGAACAGAAAACATTATGTTCCAAACAAAATATAAATCAACAGATCTGATTAAAAAAAAGTATGACAATTAAAATATATAAAGAATTCAAATAGGTTTGGGAAGTAGGACCACACTTAGCTCATTAAATTAGTTAGAATATCAGATTTATCTGTATTTCAAAACAATTTATTTGGTATAGGAATTATTCAATTATTTTTGTATGATTGAATATATCTCTCTTATTGCTTTTTAACATAGTGGTTCATTATGTTCCATTTAATGTCCAAGTTAAGATTGGTTGATATATTTTCTGTTTTGTCAATATGGACATTTTATATTTTTAAAAACATCAACTTCCTGTCTGTTCTCATTGTTGTGGAATAAAAATGTGTACACTAATCTATGATGTCTTTTTTACTTTCTTTGAATTATTTGTGAACAATTAAAGTAGTCATCTTTTGTTCTCATTTCTGATATTAGTAATTTATTACTTCTTTTTATTAAAGTAGCTATTTATCAATTTTATTGGTCTTTTGACAACTCTTTTTATGTACTCACTTAATATCTATTTTATTGATTTCTCCTTTTACTTTACCAATATCATTCCTCCTATTTTCTTTGGGTATATCTATATCTATATTTATATCTATCTATCTATCTATATCATTTTTCTCTTCCTTTAATTGCAAACTCATTTTTCTTCTTTTTATCTCTCTAGTTAATATAAAGATTTAAGGACATAATTTGGTACTGAAATTTGCTTTGCCATAATTTAGAAATATTGTAGTTATATTTTCAATTTCTTTAACATGATATCTTTGTGTATATAGATTTTTTTTTAATCTAGCTTTTATTTACTGTCATTTCAAACATTCCATATATGCTTCCACATTTGGAATATATTTTCTTTATTGTTTGCTAGTTTATCTCTTTATGATATAGAACTGCTTTAATTTATTGCATTTCAGGACACTGTATTTTAATTATTGTATAGATAAAGCTTCAATTCAATTTAATTAAAGTCATTAAATAGTTATCAAGTACATAAGAAGTATGAGGCCCCATTTTAAATACTTAAGAGTCAGAGAAAAACACAAAACAAATACTTCCTTCAAGGCACTTCCATTCCACACCCCACAGGGCCTCATCACATTCTAGATACCACCACTAGACCCCAGTTTAGCACCAGGTAAGCTTCTAAAAGAGTTCTACCCTCCATCCCACCCCTTGGCTCAAAACCAAGCATGAGTGTCCCCCAGGAACATTAGGGCAACATACCATCAGGTAAAGAGTCAGGACGTGCAGCAACTGACACAAGAAGCCCAAGATAGTGTGCCTTCCATTCCCGGTGCAGAGTTCAGTTTTAAAAGAAAGGAAAAAGGCAATATCCCCCAAAGATTAGCAAAAACAACAACAACAAAAAAGAAGTCAGAGAGGAGGAGATCAAGTCAAGGGTGTGGGTACTGACAGAAGGGAGGGCAGATCAGGAGAGGTTATAGACAGAAGCAAAATACTGGTGAGGAGGGAAAGGGTGAAATGACAGAGAGGACGACACAATGAAGAATAAATTAGAGGGAAATACATGATTATTAATCATAACTGTGAATATGAATGGGATGAACTCTCCAATATAATGGAAATGGATAGGAGATTGGACGAAAAATAAAATTCTACAATATGTTGTTTAAAAGAGAGACTTTTGATCAGAGAGACACACAGAGTGTAAAGGTATGGGCTTGGAGCAAAATCTACCATCATTCAACTGAAGGGAAAAAAAAAAAACAGGGGGTGGCTAGGTGGAACAGTAAATAGAGCACCTGCCCTGGAGCGAGGAGGACCTGAGTTCAAATCTGCCCTCAGACACTGAACACAAAACTAGCCATGTGACCTCGGGCAAATCACTTAATCCCAATTGTCCTACCTTTCCCCCTCCAAAAAAAGGAAAAAAAAAAGCACAGGTAGCAATCCTGATCTCAGACAAAGTAAAAGGAAAAATACAGCTAATTAAAAGAGATAAGGAAGCAAATTACATCTTGCTAAAAGATAAAGAATGAAGCAATATCAATACTAAACATATATGCACTAATTGGTAAAATGTCCAAATTATTAAGACAAAATTAAGTGAGTTTCAAGAAAAGAATAAACAGCAAAACTATACTATGGGGCACGTCAACTATCCCCTCTTAGAACTCAACAAATCAAACCAAAATAGCCAAGAAAAAAAGGAGACAAATACAATATAAGAAACATTATGACAGACCTTTGGTGTGATTCAGACATAAAGGGTGACACTATAAGCAAATTTTGTAAGAACAAGGAATAGTTTACCTCAGATCTTTGGGGGTGGGAAGAATTTATGATAAAAAAGAAATTGAGAGCATTACAAAATATGAAATAAATAATTTTGGTTATGTGAAATTTAAAAAAAAAAAACTTTTATACCAACAAAACCAATGTAACCAAGATTAGAAGGGAAGTAGAAAGATGGGAAACAATCTTTGTATAAAGTGTCTCTAATAAAGGCCTCATTTATCAAATATATAGAGAACTGAGTCAAATTGACAAGAATATAAGCTATTCCCAAATTGATAAATGGTCAGAGGGTATGAAGAAGCACTTTTCAGATGAAGAAATCAAAGCTATATATAGGCATATGAAGAAGTGTTCTAAATTACTTTCATTAGAAAAATCCACATTAAAAGAAGTCGGAGATCCCACCTCACACCTATGTGATTTGCTAATATGACAGAAAAGGAAAATGATAAATTCTAGTGAAGATGTAAGAAAACTGGGACACTGATGCACAGTTGTAAATGTGAACTCATAGTGATTCTGGAGAGTAATTTGGAACTATGCCCAAAGGACAACCAACCCTACATACTCTTTGATCCACACTACAAGCTCTGTATCCCAAAGAGATTATAATAAGGGGAAAAGGACCTACATGTTCAAAAATATTTATAATAGCCCTTATCAATGATGAAAAAATATTGAGGAGTGAGGGGATGTCCATCCATTGGGCAATGGCTGAACAAGCTGTGGTATGTGAATTCAATGGAATATTATTGTTCTATAAGAAATGATAAACAGGCAGATTTCAGAAAAGAACCTGGAAAGACTTACACGAACTGATGCAAAGTGAAATAAGGAGAACCAGGAAAACACTTCACATAATATCAGCAACTTTGTGTGATAATCAACTATAAATGATTCAGCTTTTCTCAGCAGTGCAATGTTCCAAGATATGTACAAAGGACTCATGAGAGAAAATGCTATCCATATCCAGATAAAGAACTGATGGATTTCGAACACAGATCAAATCTTATTTTTTCACTTATTTTATTCTTTCTTGTGGTTTTTCTTCCTTTTTATCTATTTCTTTTTTTCAAAGCTGTAACTAATGTGGAAATATTTTTACACGATAGAAGACAACAACCTATATCAAATTGCCTAAGATTTTTATAAGATGGAGTGAGGAAGGGAGGAAGGGACAAAAAATTGGAACTTGTAAAAATGAATGCTAAATTTCTTTTGATATGTAACTGAGGAAAATCTAAAATATATTATTTAAAACAATGATTTAATCAGTACACAACTCTGCAAACAGTGCATTAATGTCTCATTTTTTCTCACAACCCTTCAACATTTGTCATTCTCCTTTTCTGTCCTATTAATCAATGTAATAGGTTTGAAGTAGTACCTCAGAATTGTTTCAATTTGCTTTCCTCCAATCGATAGCAATATACAGCACCTTCTTTTATGGCTATAGACAGTTTTGAATACTTCATCTGAATATTGTTCACGTCTCTTGATCATTCTTTAACTAGGGAATGCCTCCAATTTTTATAAATTTGATTCAGTTCTCTACATATTTGAGAAATGAGGCCCTTATCAGAGAAATTTGCTTCAATTTTTTTCTCAGAATTGTAGCTTCTAACTGTATTTCCCTCTATTCTATTTCTCCCTGTTTATTCTAATCTGTCTATCTTTTCACCCTCCCCATCCTCAAAAGAGTTTTGCCTCTGACTACTGCCTTCCCCAATCTGTTCTCCCATATATCATACTCCCTTTCTCTTATCCCCTTCCCCTTCTACTTTATGGTAGGTTAAGAGAGATTTGCATATCAAATTGAGTGTGTGCATTATTCCCACACTGAGACAATTCTGTTGAGAGCAAGACTCACTCATCCCCTACTTCCTCATTTCCCCCTCTACTGTAACAGATTTTCTTGCCTCTTTTATGTGAGATAATTTATCCCATTCTACCCCTACCTTTCCCTTGCTCTCAGTTCATTCTTCTTTCTCACTCCTTAATTTTATTTTTTTAAAGATATCCTTTTATATTCAACTCACACCTGTGACCTCTGTCTATAGATATATGAAAACTGCCCAATATAATGACAAAGTTCTTATGAGTTGCAAATATCATTTTCCCATGTAAGAATGTAAACTGTTTAACCTTCTTAAGTTCCTTATGATTTCTGTTTCCTATCTTTTTTGTGCTTCACCTGAGTCTTCCATTTGAAAGTCAGATTTTCTATTCAGCTCTGGTCTTTTCACCAAGAATTCTTGAGAGACTTCTATTTTATGAAATATCAATTTTCCCCCCTGAAGGATTATACTCAGTTTTGTTGGATAGGTGATTCTTTGTTGTAATACTAGTTCCTTTGCCCTCAGAAATATCATATTCCAAACTCTCTGATCCTTTAAAGTAGAAACTGCAAAATCTTGTGTTATCCTGACTGTGGTTTCACGATACTTGAATTATTTATTTCTGGCTGCTTCAAATATTCTCTCCTTGATGTAGGAGCTCTGGAATTTGGCTATAATATTTCTGGAAGTTTTCATTTTGAGATCTCCTTCAGGAAATTATCTGTGGATTCTTTAAATTTCTATTTTACCCTCTGGTTCTAGAATATTATCTATTTAACCAGAACCAGCCTCTATACTGTGGGTGGCTAGAGCTGAACAAAGCAGGCTAGAGAGAGAGAAAGTCAGGAATCGAGCAAAAGTTTAATTTCAAAATGCTTTCAAACAGAAGTTCAACTTCTTCAGAAGAAGGGCTTATAGCTTATGGGGGGGAGTAGGGCTTTTCAACATGAAAATCACAAGAAGGCAGGATGTTACACAATCTTGAATAAACCGTTCCCACCACTGATGATTCTTCAGACAATACAGACATTTTTGGGTCCTGTGGGAACAGTCTTAAGTTAATAGAATTATTAGACTTTGTGATTGTTTCAAGTCAATAGGGTCATTGAGGCTTGTCATCATTCAACTGGGTACAGTCCCAGAGTTAGTGTGTCAGGAACAGGAGTGAAGCACCTGGTTTGTTTCACTTAGGAGTTATGAACATGAGGATTCAAGAATTGTTAGCATGTCAGGAGATTTTGATCGATTACTTTCTGCTGCAGGATGTTGGGTGAAGTACCAGCTCCCCTGGTATCCTCTGGGAAATAGGGATCAAGACAATACAAAAAATTGTAAGATTTTGCCAGTGGGTGAGATCATCCAGAGAGTAAGCACAAACAATTGTTGTTATTCAAAGATTAGGGCACAATCTTCTTCTTGTTGGGCCTCTGATCTGAAATACAGGGTGTTTCCTAATATCTTGACAATATCGGGACAGTTTTCCTAGATAAATTCTTGAAAGATAATGTTTAGGCTCTTTTTTGATCATAATTTTCAAGTAATTCAGTAATTTTTACATTATCTCAGTTGGATTCATTTTCCAGGCCAGTTGTTTTTCCAATAAGATATTTGCATTGTTTTTTTTATTTTGTTTTCATTTATTTGGCTTTGTTTTGCTATTTCTTGATATCTTATAAAGTCAGCTTCCATTTTCTCAATTTCAGTTTTTCAGAATTACTTTCTTCAGTCACCTTTTGTGCCTCATTTTTCATTCAGCCAATTATACCTTTTAAAGAGTTTTTTTTTTTCTTGAGTGAATTTTTTTGCTTCTTTCCCCATTTTGCCATTTTGGATTTTTCAATGCATTCTTTTCCTCATTGAATTTTTGTACCTCTTTTACCATTTGGCTATTCTATTTTTTGAGATGTTAGTTTCTTTACTATTTTTGTGTCTCCTTAGTTTCTTTACTATTTTTGTGTCTCCATTAAACTGTTGATTTTTTTCATGATTTTCTTGCATCACTCTCATTTCTCTTCCCAATTTTACTTCTATCCTTCTTACTTGATTTTCAAAATCATTTTTGACCCTTTCCATAGCCTGAGATCAATTTCTATTTTTCTTGGAGGCTTTGGATATTGGTACTTTAACTTTGCTATCTTCTTTTGAATGTGTGTTTTGATCATCCTTGTCACAATAGTAACTTTCTATGGTCAATTTTTTTTTCAGTCATTTGCTCAGTTCTTCAATCTACTTTTTGACTTTTAATTCTTTGTTAAAGTAGGACTCTGCTTGCAGTGTAGAGTGTGCATTGTCCCAAGTTTCAGGAGTTTTTTGCAGTTGTTTTCAGAGACACTTCTAGGGACTTCTAGTAAGTTTTCAATTCATCCATAGTGGTTAGATATAAAGGGAAGTGGCCTGTGCTCTGATATCTGACTGACTCTTTTTTGCCCTGCAGCTGTGAGAAGGGTCCCTGCTCCACTGTAGTTACAAGGTCTGGTGTGCTCATGCTCCTCCTTGCCCTGGGATTGCCACCCAGGACTACAACTTGGACCTGAGTATTGACAAAGCAGTAGAATTCTGCCCTCCAGTGCCATCAAGGATATCCATACAGAGGCCTGATCAGTTTTTTTCAGCTCTGTTAGCACATGCTGCTGCTGCTGCTGATTTATTGGCTCCCACAGTCTTCTCTTGGTTTTCTGGGGCCTGGTCTGTGTGCTGGGCTGTGCTTCACTTTAACCCCAGTGTGAAAGATTTTTCCTGTTGGCCATCTAAGTTTCTTGGACTGGAAAATATTTTACACCATCCTTTCGTGTGTTCTGTGCTGCAGAAATTGTTTTATGGCATCATTTAAAGGCATCCAGAAGGGTTTTTGACATGGCTTTCTTTCATTAACTATTTTAACCATGTTCCTAACCCTCACAGCCCTTTGACCTTTATTCTCTGCCTCTAAATGTACCCTCAGCAACACTAGAAGCTGCAAGAACTGGACTGTGATATAGATATTTCATGGCTCTGGGGAGGAATATAGTTCAAGAATAAGGGTATGTTCATCCTAGTGAGATTCTGATCCCCCAGGACCTCATCAAGCATTCTGAGGATCATGTCACAGGCAAGGACCCAATTGTCTTGAGATCATAGAATTGTACATGTTATTTCCCCTCTTCCACTAGTAAATAAGCTCATTAAGGGCTAAAGAAAGGTTTTTTATTTTGATACTATTGGATCCTGGTACATTATATATGCTTAATAAATATTTGATTATTTGTGCCCATCCTTGTGGAAGCCTCCAAAGTTTTAAGTAATGTGATCTGAATAGTGAAGTATGTAAACTCAAAGTTAATATTTTTGTAGAAATTTAAAATACCTTATTAGTTATATTGTTCAACACAATTAATTTTGGCCACTATAATATAATACTTTGGCTGTCAAAAAGATATGATATTTTCATTACATATTTAAGATTTGTATATTGTTATGAAATTACAATGGGCAGGTAGGTATAGGTGGTATAGTGGATAGACTGCTCGGACTTTAGTTAGAAAGACATCTTTCTGAATTCAAATTTGGCCTAAAACCCTGAACAAATCATTTAACCCTATTTGCCTCAGTTTTTCTCATCTGTAAAATGAACTGGAGAAGAATATGGCAAACCATTCCAGTATCTCTGCCAAGAAAAGCCCAAATGAGGTTACAAACAATCAGACATTATTGGAAAAATGGCAACATTAAGTTACAACAAAACATTTAAATTTGATTTGAATTATGTATGCCCTAAGAAAATTTTTTCTTGTTAGAAGTCATAATCTTTTTTTTAAAAGGGAGCACAGTGAAATAGTTTGGAAATCTCTGCTTTATAGATTTAAAATGCAGTTGTTCTATAAACTTATTTAATCCTGTAATGGAAAATTTTGGAGACCCCAAGGAAGCATAGCATGGGAAAGGAAAAAGAATTCATAGAGAGGGTCTATATAGAACTTGGTCACTGTCATAACTATTTCAATGATACAAAAAGAATCTGAATTGAGTCTTCATGTCATTGAATAAGGAAGAAGTCAAGAATTGAATTTTGGGAGCCTATCCAAAAGATTTGGCATTTCAATATATCAAGATCATGCCAGTAACATAATTTCTTATTTGAACTCTCAGTATTTTCTAATTTGAATTGTGTTTTGATGCATATTATAATAGAAACACTGCATTTTCTATAATTAGATATACATTTTAATCCATTATACTTTAGTCTCTGAATAGTTTTTCATGTTAATCATTTTTATTAGACTATCTTTGCCCTTCCTTTTCCCTCAATACTTTGTACAGCACCTGGTGCAGAGTAGATGCAGAAAAATTGTTTCTGACTTGTTATCACAGGCAACACATTATTTGCTTGATTGTTTTTTAATTCTCTTAACCTTTTTAGTTCCATAGGGCAATTTAATTTATTTAAATTCGAGGTTACAGTTATTATTACATCCTAATCTAATTTTTCCAAAATAAATAAAATCTTCCTTATCTAATGTGAATCCTTTCCCAAACTTAATAAATTTCCTAAATTTACTTTTTTATTTTAATTCTTCCCAAATTGAAGGACAGAGTTTTACTTTTAGAATGATACCTACCACCTTTTACTACCCCCCCAGTGTAATAGCTTTCATTTTTGTTATTCTCTATCTTTATTTGTAGCATCCTTACTCAATAAGAATTATGAAAAAAAAATAAATGAATTTGACACTTGAAAGAGGTGACTTGTTACTTTGTTGAGAACTTTTTAACTAGATGTTTAATTAGAACTTTTTTAACAAACTAGTGTTCGGGGCAAAAGCTAGATTTCAGGGTTCTGAGGAGTAAATGGAAAAAAAAGCAATGAGTGTCTACTATTCTTTCTAGAATTTTAACATTGAAGGCAAAGAAGTACAATAGCTTGAGCATAATGTAGATTGAAGGTTGTTTCTTTCTTTTTTATTTTAATATATGGGAGATCAAGGTATGTTTGTTGATAGAGGAAGAAAAAAAATAAATAGAGAGAAAAAGACTGAACATGGTGCAGTGCAAAGAGAGGAATTTAGTCTATTGAGAGAGTGAAAATTGAATTCATAGGTTATGTTTTCAGTCCTAGATCTCTATGTTCTATGCACGTGATCTTGCTCAAAGTATGACTGGCTATCTTTTGGTCTCAGTTTCCTCATTCGTAAAATGAAAGGGTTGATGTAAAATCAAGTAGGAGCAGCTTTTCAGAGGACTGCTGCTGTGAATAGCTTTAAGTTCTTACGACATAGTGTCTTGAACTCTCTATTTATTCAGCAGTAAATTAAAGCCAAATATTCACAGAAACCAAAGTAGAATTCACAATGATATAACAACTTATCACTAAAGTGGTCACATTGTTTTAAACAAAAGATATCATTCATTAAGTCCTTAACTCAATCATCTTTAAGGAGCAAGCTTCCTGAAGGGATATAAAGTACCAATGTCTCCCACCCCAAAGCCACATTGCCTTAATTTCAGCAGTTAGAAAGTCTTCTTTCTTCTTGATTGGAGACTAGAGTCCTATCATTGTTAACTCAATCATCCTTAAGGGGTACACAGTACAAAGTTCTCCCACCTCTAGGTCACAGTAAATCATCATCTTGTCAGTCAGTACTAAGTATCCAAGGAGAGGTCTTTTCATCTTGGCTCAAGGCTGGCTCCCAGATTCCATGGTTCCTCTCCTATGGGTCCAGCTCTTGCCTGAATTCACCCAACCATCATTTGAATTCATAGGCAGGCTGCTCTCAGCTCCTCATCCACCTCGTCAGCTAGCTCCTCATTCAGCTCCAGTTTTATATTGAAACTCACGGTGTCCAGTCCATCTCAAGTCCTTCACAGTTTCTGTTTCTGGGAAGACAAAGCTTAACAGAACCAAAACAATATTCATGCACATTGCTGGCACTATAATCAGTTTACTATCTACCTGTGAAATCAACACAGACCCACAAACAAGGTCTGAGAAATTAACACAAATCACCAGTATAGTCCCAGGACCTCTGAAACGCTGCTCCAGGACTTCTGTAAACAGACAACAAGAAAATCCTCTTTCAGGGCTTCTGAACCAGCAGTAAGGTCCCAAGGCTTCTGTACAAAGTATCACAAACACAAATCAACACAGACAGGACAGAGAAACAGGTTGCCAGCCACCACAAGTGTTCTCCTTCTCACTTCTGCTCAGTCTCATCTTGTGCTGGTCCTTTTATATGATGCTTCTTCCTGTCCTGCCCTTCATGTTGGGTCAGCAAGTTCCTCCCACTTTCAGATCACAAAGGTATCAAACAAGGTGCTCAATACTTAAGCAGCTGAAAAAAGATGCTAAGTGCTTCTTTGTTTACAATTAAAGTTGATCAGATGATTTTCAAAGTTCCTCTCCCCTCTCTAAATTCAACAATCCTATAAGAGAGAGGAAATAACCAGAGAAGAAAGTTCCTAGAGGGGATGGCCAAGAAGGCACAGAGCTTTGCTTATCTTTGGAAAGGGTGGCTCACCTTATTTTTGAGACCACATCAATGGAAAACAAAGTGGCAAGTACAAAAAAAAAAGATTTTAAAGTCTTGAGGATGAAAGATACAGGAGTTCACAACAAATGACCATTCCTTTTGGAAAAGTAGATAATGTGAAGACTCAGGGAGGAGGAAGATGGTAGTGAAGCTGAATCTAAGAAAGCTAACTCTGATTAGTCAATAAGGACCCTTATGCATCAAGGGAGTCACAGATCAGTGCAGAGGGCATGCTATTACTCAGAACCAAGGAATGAAAGGGACGTTAGTGAATGAGAATGCATAGATAATGTATAGACTGATAAGAACTCTGGGAATTGATGCAAGGTATAAAAAACCTTGGATCTCATTAAACAGTAAAGGATAATAAGAGAATATAATTGAGTAAGGAGGTAGAAGTGATTTTTCTACTGTTTTAGCTATGACCTTTGAAATTTAAGGCAGTCTATTCTGTCCTCCATTTGAACTTTAACCTTTAAAAATTTAGATTTTTATCCTCCAGATAATAGGAATGGTTAGCACATCTTGCTTAGGATTTGGTAACTTATTTGATATAGGGTAGGGAGCAAATAGAGGAAGTACATATAGGGACAGCTATAGCTATGTTAAAGGGAACTGATGTTTTAAGCATTTTCTTAGATTTGCTATCTACATTCTCACTTTACACTAAAACAAGCAAAAAAAGGTAATTCTATTCTCAGGAAGAAAGATAAGCTTTGGCTTTTGGCTAGCATTGTACAACCTAGGCCATACTGCTGAAACAAATACTGGGGATGACATAAGTTTCTGTAAGTTAGTTCTTTTTCTATAATATCTGAGAAAAAGTCAGCTTACCATAGGATAACAAGCAGATGTATAGTTTTCTTCTAGGAATGTTATCACATATTTGAGTATGCTAAAAATACTATTGAATTCCCAGATACAGAATTTTAAGATACACATGGGGGGATTCTGAGTATCTGTTTTTAGGAACTTTTCTAGGCTCTAACCATTTGTCCCATAATATAGACTTTTTAGTAGAAAAGTGCCCATGCCTTCATATATAGTACTTTTCCTACAATTTAACAAAAATATTTACATTGACAGCTAACATTTATGTGGCCCTTTTGCAAAGAGCTGTATGCATATTATTTCTTTTGGGCCTCATATCAACCCTGTAAGGTAGATGCTATTATTGTTCACATTTTAAAATGAGTCGATTGAGGCTGAGTAGCTACATGACTTATTCACACACAGCTAATAATCATCTGATGCAGGAAATTAGATATTCTTTCCTCCAAGTCTAGCTAGCATTCTACTTACTATGCCATCCAGCTGCCGTAAAACAACTTGTAGTCAATTTATATCATTTTATGCTCATTCTTATGAAATATTCAATAATTTTTAATAATAGGAAAAAGAATCATAGAATCATAGCATCAAGGAGTAATAAAGCACCATAGAACCCATCTAAGTCAATACACAACTCACCAATACAACTTCCTAGATCAATGTAAACAATTGGTGCCCTAGTCTTTTTTTTTTACAGACCTCCACTAAAGAGAAATACCTCTTTATACATACAAATAGTATACAAATAGCCCTTTCCACTTTAGAATAGGTCTCTTTATTAGGAAATTTTTCCTTCCTTCACAGTTAAGTCTTTCATCCAGTAACTTTTCATTTATTACTCTTAGTTGTGCCCTCTGGCACCAGAGTCAAGAACTTTTTCATCTTTCTTCTATGTGCCTGGAATGCTCTCCCTCCTCATCTTTACCTCCTGGCTTCCATGGCTTCCTTCAAGTTCTAGCTAAAATTCTATATTTTATGAGAAGCTTTTTCTTATCCACATTTATGCTAGTACCTTCCCTCTATTGATTAGCTCCACTTTATTCTGTTCCTACATAGTTGTTTGCATGTTGCCTCTTTCATTAGACTGATATCTCCTTGTGAATAGGGCTTGTTCTTTGCATTTCTCCATGTACCTAGCACTTAGCAAAATATCTGAGACATAGAAGGCACTTGATAAATACCTATTGACTGAGTGATATGATAAGTTTTCAAAAATTTTAAAGATTGTAATCATGTCCTTTCTATGCTTTCCAGTCCAGAGGATCTTAATTTTTCTTATGTCAGCGACTCATTTGACAGTTTGGTGAAGCTAAGGACCTCTTTTAAATATTATGTTTTTAAATAATTGAAGGAAATGCTGAATTCAGTTGGAGATTAATTAAAATAAAGATGTATTTTACCCATTCACATTCATAGATCTCCAAAAATCTATCCATGGGATTCTTGGTAGTCTATGGACTCCAGATTAAGAGACTATGTTGCAGGCTATTCATATTTTTCTTAAAATATGACCAGAACTGAATGCAATACTCCAGGAGTAGTCTGATGAAAGCAGAATATAGCTAAATGATCACTTCCATTATTCTGGTTAATTTGATTCTCTTAATGCAATCTAGGTAAAAGCAATAGTTTCTTGGGGGTTGTTATATCACCCTACTGGCTCATACTGAGTTTACAAATCACCAAAATTTTCATCTTTCCACGGGGAATGATAAAGGTGCCTCATTTGTTTCAGATTTATGAGGTTGATTTTTTTAATCTATGTATAAGACTTTAAATTTATCCTCATTAGACTTCATTCTGTTTGATTAAAATTATTTTTCTTATCTGGTATTATATTGCCATACACTTTTTGGATTCTCCCTCTGTCACCCAATATGATAACATTTCTTCATTGTTTCATGTCATCTGCAAAATTGGTAGGCATGCCTTCATTTATGTTGTAGATAAAAATCTTAAATAGCACTAGACTAAGGATAAAACATTAATTACGTATTCAAGTTGAATTTTAATTTTTGTAGTTCTATTTGTGAAGAAGAATAATTGGTTACATTCTATGTCTTCTAAAGAATTACTTTTTTTGAACTTGTACTAAATCCTATAATCTAAAAAGAATTAGATAAACTTACCAAGCCTCAAATAAATTATGTATTTAATCCTTTTAAACATCCTGCAAATACAAGAATGAATAAAAACACATATTGTTTTTGAGTTGTTTCAGTTGTGTCTAACTCTTTGAGATCCCATTTACTGTTTTTCTGGTAAAGATATTGAAGTGATTTGCCATTTCTTTTTCCAGTTTTTTTTAACAGATAAAGACGTGAGATAAGTAGGTTTAAGTGAGTTGCCTATGGTTATACATCTAGTATGTGTCTGAGGCCAGATTTGAACTCAAGAAGATGTCTTCCTGACACTCTATCCATTGCATCACCTAGATATCCCAAAGCGTGTAAGTCATTTAATATCTCTATACCTATGATTCCATCCATAAAATGGGGATAATAATACAGACCTATTTAATTATTTATACCTTTAGAATGCTGAGAAGCTTTATTCAAGTTAATTATATGAAAGGTACTTCAAGTTCACTCTATTATTAAACTTATTTATCTGATTTCTTTACAATATAACCTAACCAATTATACATGGCACTGTACTTTGGGATATAGATATAGATAGATATACACATCTATCTATCTATCTATATATCTATGTATTATATATAAATAAGTATAGAAAATATCATGTTTAAAATCTCTTTTTTTTTTTTGATTTTGGGTTTCTCTATCTCTCCCAGGCAGGAGGTATAACAGTTGAGTTCAATTCCAATGAGTTTAATGAGTTCAAGTGCATTGGTGAATTGCATATAAGCTTTGACTGGCTAAATTTCAGTTCTGGGATCTCAAAGAGTTAGACACAACTGAAACAACTCAAAAACAATATATGTGTTTTTATTCATTCTTGTATTTGCAGGATGTTTAAAAGGATTAAATACATAATTTATTTGAGGCTTGGTAAATTTATCTAATTCTTTTTAGATTATAGGATTTAGTACAAGTTCAAAAAAAGTAATTCTTTAGAAGACATAGAATGTAACCAATTATTCTTCTTCACAAATAGAACTACAAAAAAGTCCTACCTTTTAAGTAGTCTGTTGGCTCGATATTCCAAAAGTTCACCATATTGGTGCCAGATGATAGAAAAACCTGATTATCTTTATAATAGCTTATAACTCCCAAACTTTAGTTATTCACAGGCCTCAGCCTTACATGTAGCAAAGATTATATACAATATTTCACCAGCTTAGCGTACACCTACATAAAACATTTGTATATTACACACATTTGTTATACATGAGTATATTCACACATATATAAATGTATGAAATTTCAGCAATATTGTTTTACTGATAGAGAGTAATCAATTAAAAGTACTAAATTCCAAGGCAAGGAATGATTATATTTTACAGCATAAATTTGAACATGATCCTGATTAGTTTTCTAATTCAAAATTAGTAATCTATTCTCTTTTTATAGTCATCAGCACAAGTTATTTTTTATACCAAAGCATATATTGTAAAAGAATAAATTCATTTTCATAAGAAATTTGAAAAAATATTAAATTGTTAACCATAGATATATCTTATGTAATAATTTAACTTATTAAAATATTATTTTACCATTGCTCCATCATGGCTTGAAAATAATTAAGTTGATGAAACAACACAATTGAATATACAAGTAATAAGTTGGAAGGGTTAGATATATAGTTGTGTTGGGGCTAGGGGGTTTTAGCTAATTCTTTGTACATTATCATACCTAGCATATTTTGGTACCAAATGAATATTAATAACAATGATAGTAACAATTTCAATTTAGTTTTCAGTATAGAATACACATGTAGCAAAAATTTCTGCTGAGTTCTTTCTCCTAATGCAAATTCTGTGTATTATTTCCAATTTATCCATTTTATTGACTCATTCTATGTCCGTGAGCAAGTCATTTAATATCTCTATACCTATGATTCCATC
Organism: Petaurus breviceps papuanus; assembly: GCF_028583685.1. Lineage (NCBI taxonomy): Eukaryota > Metazoa > Chordata > Mammalia > Diprotodontia > Petauridae > Petaurus > Petaurus breviceps. The sequence goes on from NW_027185764.1 coordinate 692,564, forward strand.
CATAAAATGGGGATAATAATACAGACCTATTTAATTATTTATACCTTTAGAATGCTGAGAAGCTTTATTCAAGTTAATTATATGAAAGGTACTTCAAGTTCACTCTATTATTAAACTTATTTATCTGATTTCTTTACAATATAACCTAACCAATTATACATGGCACTGTACTACACAGAGAAATAAAAATATAATGAACATGAGAGAGTTGAATAGCAGATGACTAGTAATGGAAGTGTATCTTGCTTAAAGTAATAAAGGGATTATTCAAAGTGGCTAGATATATTCATTTAGATGAGAAAGAAGGAATGTCTCAAGACAATCTCTCTTTAATAAGTTTTAAATGCAACTTCTCATATAAATATCCTGTTTTTCCTTATAATTTTTTAAAGTTTGAAGTTCATATATACATATAGAGCAAAGTATGGCTTATAAAACAACTTAAGAGTGCACGTTTGAACCATTGGCTATTTTTTTCCCCACATAGCAGATACTTACATTAAAAAAAACTCCATTTGAAAAGTAAAGCTTCCCCCCTGAAAAAAACATTTAAAATTGAAGTGATATAGGTGACAAGTGTGATTTCTTCTTCTTTAATCAATAACTCAAATATTTTCTGATTCCACAAACACTTGATAACATACACATTCCATATCTTTCTGGCACACACATATCTTATCACACATATTTCTGTCACACACCAATTCTTTTTGTCACACAATTTCCTGCCATTCATTATCTCTCTCACCTAATCCTTCTTTCATATAAAATGCTATCTTTCTTCTACACAATCAGCTATAGTATTATGAGTGCAGCCAAATTAGACTGGACAAAAAAAATTGGCCCATCCAATTATCTATAACATCCATATACCCATGCCATATGGCAAGGCCCCAGAAGCATCATCTTGCTTCTTACACATAATTAAAATAACCCTGGGCAAAATCAGATGCAGAAAAATAGCATGTTGTGTTTTTTCAACTTTGTAAATCACCTCAGCCATATAAACTTATCTCAATACTGCCCCACAGTATTGAGCATCTGACAACATCAAGTTTAAACTATGAGTCAATTATCAACATTTATTAATCATCATTTTTAGGAGCACTGTCAAGTTATCTATATGAGAAATAAAAACTTCCATTATACAGATTGTTCAAATGGTTTACCTTTAAAAGCCACAGGGGTCCCTTTTTTTGATCATTTTCTGTCAATGTACTATAGCAGACTATGATCAAGAGTACTGAAGATATAGAATTTACTTATGACATTAGCTTTGGAAGACATGGTGCCATTTTCAACTGGTGAGGTTGACTGATAATGGCCAAGTCTTGTTTTAAATATGAGCACTAACTAAACCATTTTAGTTTAGCAGGATACTATCTAAACCACGAGACAAGATGGGAAGGCAAGAAACAAACAAAGGTGGTGTGTGTGGGTAGAGGGAGGTGTGATTCTTGTAAAAAATGTCCTGGGTATTTTGTATCCCAGGATTTTCCCCATCATTCTAGCTATCAAAATAGACTGTCTGAGGGATGTGATAGAAGCTTAGACAGTATTTTCCCATCTTATTCTTGGATCAAAACAAAACAGTAGGGGCAGCCAGGTGGTGCAGTGAGTAAGAGTGCCAGCCCCAGCGTCCAGAGACCTGGGATTGAATCCAGGCTCAGATACTTAGTCCCTGTGGCAGAAATCACCCCAAGCAGTCCCAGGGTGGCTGCCAACACAGGTTCTTAGATCTGCTTTGTTAAAGGAAAGCAACTCAAAATGGGTTAACAAGCTTACTTTAATCAGTCAAATATGTATCATTTACCTACTTCAGGGGAAAAAGGTCAGCACCCCGAACTTCAGAATATACAGACAGAATTATCAAGTAGACAGGTTTCCAAATTGTCCAACCATTACATCCATACCAAATAAACATCTGGGTTTTTCAAAGCCAGGGAGGAGGGGGCTGGGGGTGGGGGGCGGGCTCTCAACAACGGCTTTACAGAGTCTCATCTGATCAAATCACAGAGCACTTCTCAAAGTGAGACCCCAAAACAAAGCTACACATCAGGGCTTATATAGCCTTCTCCTGGCTCAGAGAATGTAACAACCTTATTGACCCACTGGCCAATCAAAAACTATCTACAGAAAAACAAGCCTCCCACCCCAGGATCCAGGTGCACTTTAGCCTAGGGGCAGGGAAGATCTTAAAATTTTACATTCTCATTACAGCCCCACACCCAGAAATCACTGGCCACATAACCTTGAGCAAGTTACTTAACTGCAATTGCTTAAAAAAACAACAGTAAATCACAAAGGAAAAAAGAGGCAATATGGTGCAACAGAAAATACACTAGACTTAGAGACATTAGAAATCTGGATCTTGCCTCTGTCCCTTATTAGATCTGTGATGATGAGCAAACATCTGGTTTGTTGGTGGTAATGTTCAGTCATTCAGTTATCTCCAACTCTTCATGACTCCATGGACCATAATATACCAAACACTTCTATCCTCCACTATCACTCAAAGTCTGTCCAAGGTCATATTTTTTGCCTCCATGATACTATCCATCTCCAACTCTGCTATACCCATCTTCTTTTACCTTCAATTTTCTCAACATCATGGTCTTTCCAATGAGTCCTATGTTGCCCAAGTATTTAGGTTTCAACTTCAATATTTGTCCTTCCAATGAATAATCTGAGTTATTTTCAACATTGGCTGATTTGATCTATTTGCTATTCATGGGACTCTCAAGAGTTTTCTCCAGTACCACAATTCAAAAGCATTGACTCTGCAACACTTTGCTTTAGTTATAACCCAGCTCTCACTGCCATGCATTACTACTGGAAAAACTATAGCTTTGACTATGTGATCCATTGTCAGCAAGATGACGTCCCTTCTTTTAAAGATTCTGTCCTGGTTTGCCATAGCTTTCCTTCCAAGGAACAAACATCATTTCATTTCATAACTGCAATCGCCATCTGTGATCTTTGAGCCCAAGAATATAAAATCTGACAGTGTTTCCATTTCTTCTGCCTCTATTTGTCAGGAAGCAATGGAACCAGTTGCCATGATATTAGTGTTTTTATTTTTTTTTTTTTATGTTAAGCTTCAAGGCAAATTTTATACTTTCTTCTTCCACCTTCATGAAAAGACTTCTTAATTTATTTTTTACTTTCTGTTATCAAAGTGTTATTTTCTGTGTATCTGAGATGGTTGATATTTCCTCTGGAAACCTCATTTCTGGCATTCGATTTACCCTACCTGGCATTTCACATAATGTACTCAGCATATAAGTTAAGTAGATAAAGTGAGAATATACAACACTGTCATACTCCTTCTATCTTAAACCAATCCATTGTTTCATGTTCACGTCTACCTCTTGTTTCTTGCCCCAGATACAGGTTCCTCAGGAGAAAAGTAAGATGATATGATACTCCCATCTCTTTGAAAACTTGTCTCATTTTCTTTTGATCCACACAGTTGAAGGCTTTAGTGTAGTCAATGAAACAGAAGTAGATATTTTTTTTTCTGCAACTTTCTTGCTTTCTCCATAACCCAGTGAACACTTGCAATTTGGTCCCTAGTTCCTCTGCCTCTTTGAAAACCAGTCTGCACTTTTGGTATGTCTCAGTTCACATATTGCTAAAGTCTAGCTTGCAGAATCTTAAGCATAACCTTGCTTGTATGTGAAATGAGAGCAATTATTTGGTAATTTGAATATTCTTTGCATTGCTCTTCTCTAGGATTAGAATGTAAACTTATCATTTCCAATCCAGTGACCCCTGTTTAGTTTTCCAAATTGGCTAGAATATTGAGTGCAGTTCTTTAACAGGATCATCTTTTAGGAAATCTGTCACTTCCACTACACTTATTGTTAGCAATGCCTCCTAGGACCCATTTGACTTCATTCTCTAGGATACCTAGACTTGTAACTGTGCCACTATGGTTATCAGTGATGTTAGAATCTTTCTTTTATAGTTCTACATATTCCTACCACCTCTTCTTAATCTCTTCTACTTCTGTTAAGTCTATGACATTTTTTCTTAAACCTCTGATTACTCATCTATTAAATGGGAATGAAGAAATGTAGTACTTAATATACAGGGGTGTTCTGAGGATTGAATGACATGCTTTCTGTAAAGTTCTTTATAAAATCTTTACAGTAGATGAATCTCAATTAAATCTAAATTAAAAATGTGAGATGCTTTAGAATCAAATCAGCAAATGAAGTTTCAAAATTAAATTAAAAAGTAAGTCACTGAAATACATGCTGACATACTCAAAGTGCTTTCAGTGATTTAGAGGTTATGTCCTAAAAGGTTTGAATGATGGGAACAGAAAGTCAAAAATAGAAACTCCAGAATGATTTTTAAACTAAAACAAGAAAAAAGAAACAAAACAGCACCCTTTAAAAATACCTGAAGGAATAGGAAAAGGAAAATACTTAAAATAGAGACCTAAAATTGAAAACTTAGCACTAAACAGAATCTCTAAAAAAGATTTATGATTAGCTTATGACTCTTAGCTTATGACTCAGAGTAATGATGAGGATCTCCATCCTTCATGTAAATTAAGAAAAGATTTACAGGGCACTTTTGAAACACCCATTTACATTTTTAAAATTTTACTTTGCTTTTTGGAGAGCAATTGGGGTTAAGTGACTTGCCCAATGTCACACAGCTAGTTTTATTTTTTGTATTAAGTGTCTGAGTCCGGATTTGATTTCAGGTCCTCCTGACTCCAGGGCCAGTGCTCTATTCACTGCACCACCTAGCTTCTGGAAATGCCCATTTACAAATAGACATTTCAGTTTGTTCATTCTAGACCTAACTGCCACTCTTTTCTCATTAGAAGGTTAATCTTATCAGTCTTCTGACCTAATTCTTTGATTATGTCATACTTAGAGTACTTTGTTCAGTGGAATTCTCTGGCCCCAAAATATATTCATGGCAAAAACCTAAAAATTAAATTATGTATATAAATAAAAAAATATGCACATTCAAAGAAATGAACTTGTATTTGGCACAGTTTCCAACATTTAGTATTCACTATAGCTTATGTGCTCATCAAAATCATAAAGTCTATGAACTATTATCACTCATCTCTCCAAGTTGCATAGTCACTTAGAGGCCAAGACTGTGGCAACTTAATAGAGATGTGTTTCACATCCTTGAGTACCTTTAGAGTTTAACCATATGTCTGGTTCTTTTTGGTCTCCAGCAATCTGACCTGTTCTCTACTTGATGACAGGATCCAGGAAAGATTTTGTCATTTGGTTATTATTGGCCTGGACTGGGTGAAGTATTTGGGAAAAAATGAAAACAGCAACAGCAACAACAACAAAACTTTGAAAGACTTAAAAAAACTTGGATCCACACTATAACCGATAATAATTCCAGGGGACAGATGACAAATTCTCTCTACCTCCTGACAAAAAGGTAAAGAATTCCATATGAAGAGTGAGACACACAGTTTTAGACATGGCCTATGCACTTAAATTAATTATGTGTATTTGTAACCTTTTTTTTTCCCCTCTCCCCTTTGGGGGAGGAAAGTGGGAGAAAGAAAAAAGTTAAAAGTTTGTTAATTGAAAAAAATAAAATATTAAAGTGAAGACAAATATAAAGGAAAACCTAGGCACAGAAAATTCTCACAAGTCAACCAGTTAAATAGAAGTGAGAACAATTCCTTAGGCTTATTTTTATGGATTAAAAAAAATAAGTTTTCAATCTTTTAGGAAACCTGTGGAATCTAAATGATTTCATCTTTTTCCTATTGGGATGTTACTAGAGAAGACTTTCTTATCAGTAAATATATAATAATTTATTAAATGCCTACTATATGACTAACATTATACTCTGGGGACACAAAGAAAAAAAATGAACTGTTCTCAAAATCAAACATATTTTATCTGGAAAAACAACATGTAGACATATAAACAAAATAGACACAAGTTACACATGAAGTGATTATCAGGAACAAAAGCAGGTCCTAGCAATTACATAGATCAGTTATGACCTCATTCAGCAGGCAAAGCTAGAACTGACCTTTAATATAAGATTAATCTTCTAAGGAAATAACAGCTTTGGTTGGTTACCTGATTTTTGAAAAAGCGTCTCATCCCTATGTGTAATGATGCTATACTCTGTGGATAGTAGTACCTTACACATGCCACATATGGGAGTACTTACTGTTTCCGATACTGTGAATACAATAGGTATTGTGTTATGTGAACAGCACTTTCTGAAATATCCAATCGGATGTCCCAATGGCCTTTCAAATTTAACAGATATGAAAAAATAACTCATTTTATCTCCCCTTTTCTACTATCTTCATAACTTTGCTATCACTGTTGAGGACACCAACCTTGTCCAAAGACATAGTTGTATGATCCAAACATATTGGAGAGCAATATATGGAATTATGCATAAGGGATTATAAAACTGTGCAGTTTTATCCTGATGGTAACAATCCAAATGCTTTTATGATGCCCTGATGGGTATTTATGGGCCAAAGACCTACAGTATATCTCAAATACACAGTGCTGATGGAGCCGCATTGATTAGTAATAAGCATATGATCTTGGAAAGATGGGCTGACCACTTCCAAAGTTTTCTCAGCAGAACATCATCAGTTAATTCTGGAGCCACTGATCATGTACCTCAGGTTGAAGTCAATCCCTCTCTAGACAATTTTCCAACTGAAAAAGAGGTTTTGGGGGAAGGAGTCAAGGTAGAGCAAAAGCAAGAACTTGATTGAGCTCACCCCCAATCCCCTCCAAATACCTGTAAAAAGTGACTCGAGGCCAGAAGCTCAGGGAAGGGGAGTCGCTGTGGTTTCCTGCTTCAACAGTGCTTGAACGGAACCGCTGCTCTATTCCCGGCCGGAGCCCCCCATAGCCACCTCTCCACCTTCACCTCCACTAAGCAACACTTCTTCCGTCCTACCGTTGAGCAGCAGCCGCCCGCTCAGCCACCCGCTCAGTCGCCGCCGCCGCCGCCTCAGCCTCCGCCGCAGCCACCATGACCACCTCGTCCCCCTCTCAGGTGCGGCGGAACTACCACCAGGACTCGGAGGCCGCCATCAACCGGCAGATCAACCTGGAGCTCTACACCTCCTATGTCTACCTGTCCATGTCCTACTACTTCGACCGCGACGACGTGGCGCTCAAGAACTTCGCCAAGTGCTTCCTGCACCAGTCGCACGAGGAGCGCCAGCACGCCGAGAAGCTGCTGAAGCTGCAGAACCAGCGCGGCGGCCGCATCTTCCTGCAGGACATCAAGAAACCCGACCGCGACGACTGGGAGAGCGGGCTGAACGCCATGGAGTGTGCTCTGCACTTGGAAAAAAATGTCAATCAGTCGTTACTGGAATTGCACAAGCTGGCAACTGACAAGAATGACCCCCACTTATGTGATTTCATCGAAACCCACTACCTGGACGAACAGGTCAAGTCCATCAAACAGCTGGGTGATCACGTAACCAACCTGCGCGAGATGGGGGCCCCGATTCTGGCATGGCCGAATATCTTTTTGACATGCACACCCTTGGAGACAGTGACAACGAGAGCTAAGCCACACCTGGCTTCCCCCACACCTTGGAACTGTGGGCGCCACTCCTACTGTCTTTCAGTGCATGCATATTTTGGTTACCTGGCGTTTTCATAATCTGTACCAAAAAACTACCACCATTTACATCCCAATAAAGTGACTTGGTACTGATGAAAAAAAAAAGTGACTCGAAACAAATTCAAGAGCTGAAGAACCCACAAAATGACAGAGTGAAACACATCAACAATGCAAAATAGTCTGGGAGGCTGACAGGAAGGGTATATCACACCAGGCTGGGAGCAGAGGGCAGTCTAGCATGGGCTGCACTGGGCACAGATGGGGCTGGAGCAGGTCTTATGGCACTGAATCCCTGGCAGTGTGGAGATTTCCATACTTCTCAACCCATAAACACCAAATTTAGCATGGAAGGTCAGTGGGGGAACTCTGTGGGACCTAGGTGAAAGAGGTCCTAGGGTTGCAGAGGTGGTGGCAGCAGTGGGCCCATAGACGATGGGGAATCCAGCAGCTGATACAAAAGTCCAAAAGTTTGGGTCAGTACACCTCCTCCACCCCCATCCACACTTCCACTGCAAACAGAGACCTGCCTTGACAGGGAGTTAGAAAGTCAAGTATTTGACTGAGAAGATGAGTAAGCAGTATAAAAAGGCAGACTATAGAATCTTAACTTTGGTGACAAAGAAGATCAAAACATACAACCAGAAAAAGATAACAGTCAAAATTCCTGCATCAAAAGCCTCCAAGAAAAATATGAATTGGTCACAGGCCATGCAGGAGCTCAAGAAGGATTTTGAAAATGAAGTAAGAAAAATGCAGGAAAAATTGGGAAAAGAAATGAGAATGATGCAAGAAAATCAGGAAAATTGAGTCAACAGCCTGACTGAAGAAAATAACACCTAATAAAATAGACTAACTAAAATGGCAAAAGAGGCCCAAAAGGCCAAATGAGGAGAAGAATGCCTTTAAAAACTGAATTGGCCAGATGGAAAAGGAATTTCAAAAACTCACTGAAGAGAATAATTCCTCCAAAATTAGATTGGAGCTGGGGCAATTAGGTGGAGCAGTGCACAGTGCACAGGCCCTGGAGTCAGGAGGATTTGAGTTCAAATCCAGCCTCAGAAAAAAAAAATACAAAAAAAGCTAGCTGTGTGACCTTGGACAAGTCACATAACCCCAATTTCCCTACCTTATCCCCTCCAAAAAACAAAACAAACAAAAAACAAAGATTGGAGCAAATAGAAACTTATTATTTTAGGAGAAATCAAGATATCATAAAACAGATCCAAACAAAATAAAAAATAGAAGGCAATGTCAAATATCTCATTGGAAAAACAACTGATTGGAAAATAGATCCAGAAGAGATAACTTAAAAATTATTGGACTACCTGAAAGTCATGATCAAAAAAAGAGCCTAGAAATCATCCTTCAAGAAATTCAAGGAAAATTTCCCCAATATTCTAGAACCAGATGGCAAAATAGACATTGAAAGAATTCACTGTTCACCTCTGGAAAAAGCTCCCCAAAAGAAAACTCCTAGGAATATCATAGCCAAACTCCATCTTGCCCTACTAGAAAGTTGGGGTGGGATGGGGTATTCAGAAAGGATGTATGGGAGAACAGATCAGCAGAAGGGGTATTCAGTAGGCTCACTATCTTGGGTTGGGGGTAGGAGAAAGATGGGGAGAAAATTAATAACTCAAAATCTGGTGGAAATGAATGTTGAAAACTAAAAATAAATAAAGAAATAAATTGGAAAAAAAAAGAAAATAATTCCTTCAAAACTAGAGTGGAGCAAATGGAAGCTAGTGACTTTATCAGAAATCAAGAAATTATAAAACAGAACCAAAAGAATAAAAAAAATAGATCACAGTGTGAAATATCTCACTGGAAAAAAACGCTGACCTGGAAAATAAATGCAGGAGAGATAATTTAAAAATTATTATAGTGCCTGAAAGCCATGCTCAAAAAAAAAGACCATAGACTTCATCCTTCAAGACATTATCAAAGAAAAGTGTCCTGATATTCTAGAACCAGAAGGTAAAATAGAAATTGAAATAATCTACTGATCACCTTTTGAAAGACATACCAAAAGGAAAACTCCTAAGAATATTGTAACCAAATACCAGAGTTTCCAGGTCAAGGAGAAAAATATTGCAAGCAGACAGAGAGAAACAATTCAAGTATTGTGGAAATACAATCAAGATCACACAAGATTTAGCAGCTTCTTCATTAAGGGGTCAAAGGGCTTGGAATATGATATCCCAGAGGTCAGAGGAGCTAGGGTTAAAAAGCAAGAATCACCTACCCAGCAAAACTGAGTATAATACTTGAGTATAAATCCCAGAGTTTCTATGTCAAGGAGAAAATATTGCAAGCAGACAGAGAGAAACAATTCAAGTATTGTGAAAATACAATCAGGATCACACAAGATTTAGAAGCTTCTGCATTAAGGGATCAAAGGGCTTGAAATATGATATCCCAGAGGTCAGAGGAGCTAGGGTTAAAAGCAAGAATCACCTACCCAGCAAAATTGAATATAATACTTCAGGGGAAAATATGGATATGCAATGAAATAAAGGACTTTCAAGCATTCTTTCTGAAAAGACCAGAGTTGAATAGAACATTTTATTTTGAAATACAATCTCCAGAGAAACATGAAAAGGTAAACAGGAAAGATAAATCATAAAGAAATTTTTAAAGTTGAATGGTTTTCATTTCTACATGGAAATTTTAACTCATGAGACTTTTCTCAGTGTTAGGTAGTTAGAGGACATAGATAAATAGATAGATAGATAGATAGATAGATAGATAGATAGATAGATAGATAGATAGATAGATAGATAGATAGATGGACAGATATAGATTGATGGCACAGGGTGAGTTGAATATGAAGGGATGATAATATAAATCAATAAAATTAGAGGATGCGAGAAGAATACATTGGGACAACAAGAAAAGGATAGATAAAATTGGTTAAATTATCTCACATAAAAGAGGCAAGAAAACGGTTTCACAATGGCAGTGAAGAGAGGGGAGGTGAGAGGGAATAAGTGCACCTTGCTCCCATTGGATTTGACTTAAGGAGGGAATAACATTCACACTTAATCAGGTATCTTATCCTACAGGATAGTAAGGAGGGAAGGAGATAAGGGGGGTGATAGAACGGATGGCAGATTGGGGAAGGGGGTAGCCAGAAGCAAACACTTTTGAAGAGGAGCAGGGAGGGTCAAAGGAGAAAATAGAGTAAATGGAGGGCAGGATAGAATGGAGAGAAATATAGTCTTTCACAACATGACTATTATGGAAGTATTTTGAATAACTACACATGAATAACCTATATTGGATTGCTTGCCTTCTCAATGAGGGTGGTTGGGCAGGGAAGAAGGTAGAGAATTTGGAATTCATAGTTTTAAAAACAAATGTGGAAAAAATTTTTTTACATGCAACAGGGAAATAAGATATACAGGCAATGGGATAAAGAAATCTGTCCTGCCCTACAAGAAAATAAGAGGGAAGGGAATAAGAAGGGGGGGGGGGGTTGATAGAAGGGAGGGTGGACTGGGGGAAGGGGGTAATCAGAATGCACACCATCTTGGCGTGGGAGGAGGGGAGAGATGGGGAGAAAACTTGGAACTCAAAATCTTGTTGAAATGAATGTTGAAAGCTAAAAATAAATAAATTAGTTTAAAAAAAAGAAGCTTTGAATGTCATTAGGCTCCTCTCCTGTGCAAGGTACCTGGTGCTGATCCTATTCCAGATGATATTTATAAGGGGTGGGTTCCATTGCTCATCCAAAATGCTGATTGAAATTTTCTGCATTATATGACCAGAGAAGGTTATCCCCCAGGAGTTCAAAGATGCCCCCATTGTTCATCTCAATAATAGTAAAGGAAATAGATTGTTCTGTGACAATCACAGTGGGGGTCTCTCTCTTAGTCAATGCTAGTAAGATTTTTGCTAGAGTCCTTCTTAATAGGCTAATCCTTCATCTGGAAGATAGTCACCTCCCTGAGAGCCAGTGTGCCTTCAGAAAAGGCTGAGGAATGGTTGATATTGTGTTTGTTGTCCAATAAGTTCAGTAGAATTGCCAGGAGCAGTACAGAGGTCCATACACAAAATTTGTAAATAAGAGACTTTTGATACTATCAGACATGTGGTCTTATAGAAAATCATGTCAAAATTTGGTTGCCCAGAGAAATTCGTAAGTATTTTGCTTTAATTTCATGGTGGCATGGTCACCCAGGTTCTGTACAATGGATGATGTACCAGCACTTTCCCAGTCACCAAAGACATGAAACAAGGATGTGTGCTTGCTCACATGCTTTTCAGCATGATGTTTTCTGCCATATTGTCACATGCTTTCAATGAGTTTGAACAAGGCATCAAGGTGAGCTATTACACTGATGGTAAATTATTTAACTTGCAAAGGCTACCAGCCAAGACTAAACCGGAGGGAGTGTTGGTGCATGATTTTTATTTGCAGATGATTGTACACTCAATGCAGCCTCTAAAGCTGAGATGCAACAAAGTATGGATTGATTCTCTGCTGCTTGTCCTAATTTTGGCCTACCAATTAACATCAAGAAAACACAGGTGCTCCATTAGCCAGCAACATACCATTCATACCTGGAACCATCACTTACAGCAAATGGAGAAGTTTTGAATAGTGAGGATAAGTCAATTTACTCTGGCAATATACTTCCCAGGGGATGTACACACTGATACACACTGATAAGTGAGCTTAACACATGCATTGCCATAGCCAGCTCAATGTTTGGGAGCTATTAAGCAAAGCATGACTCTGAAGGAAAAGAAGAATATTATACTGCTTACCAAACCAATGGTCTACAGAGTTGTAGTGACCTCACTGTTGTATTTCTATGAAACCTGGACAGTATACCAGTGCCATGCCAGGAAACTGAATTACTTCCATTTGAATTGTCTTAAGAAGATTCTGATGACCACCTGGCAGGATTAGGTACTACCAGGATGAGGTCCTTTCTTGGACTACACTGCCAAGAATTCAATCTCTAATGCAGAGAGCACAACTCTGATGGGCTGTCCATATTGTTTGAATGCCACACATATGCTTGCCAGAAAAACAATTTTATTGAGAAATCACATAAGGCAAGTACTCTTATGGTGGATAGAAAAAATGATACAAGGACACTTTTAAGGTCTATCTTAAGAACTTTGGAAATGATTGCATGACTTGAAAGACACTGGCACAGGACCACCCAGCATGGCATGCCCTTATCAGAGAAGGTGCTATGCTCTATGAGCAAAACAGGAATGAAATAGCTGAAAAGAAACACAAGATGGACAAGCTTAGAGAATCCACTCCAAATTTTCACATGGACTATTTCTGCCCAATGTGTGGTAGAATATTCTGAGCTTGTATTGGTCTGATCATCCATAGTCGGATATACTGTAACTTAGCGATATCATTGTGGTTTTCTTCAAGAATGAAAGACAACAACCAACCAAAAGTGAGTGGGATACCCTTACATAATGGAGGCAGTTAGGTAGTACAGTGGATAAGTTTGAAGTCAGGAAGATGTGAATTTAAGTCCAGACTGAGACACCTTCAGCTGTGTGATGGCGGGAGATTTATTAAACCACTGTCTTCTTCAGTTTCATGAAGTATAAAATGGGTAATAATTATATGGCATTTATCTTTGAGTGTTGTTGTGAGCAACAAATTAGATAACATTTGTAACGTACTTAACTGAGAGCCTGGTTCATAATAAATGCTTGTCTCCTTATTTCCTTATCAATATATTCTAACATTCTTCACTCACTTTCAAAGACCAATGTGAATATAGAGTTCCCCATAGAGAAACTCCCATCTCATGGCTCTAGGCATTTTCCCTAGCTGTGTGGAATACTCTCTGTCTTCATCTCCACTTCTTGATTTCTCAGGCTTCTTTCAAATCCCACTTAAAATTCTACCTTCTACAGAAAGCCTTTATTAAATTATTAACTTTATTAAAGTCCCTATTAATTCTAGTGCCTTATTTCTGTGAATAATTTTCTATTTATCCCATATGTATCTTGCTTGCTCATATTAGGTTTTTTGTAGTGAGATTCTCAAGGTCAAGGACTATCATTGTCTTTCTATTTATCCCCAATGCTTAATAAAATTCCCTGGCACATAAAAGGAACTTAATAAATGTTTACTGACTTTGCTTATTGACTAACTAGAGTCAGTAAGACTGGTTTCTAATTCTACCTATGACAAATTTAAGTATTTATCCTTGGCCACATCACTTAACTTCTCTGGACCTCTCTTTCCTACACTGTAAAATTAGGAGATGGGTCTTAGTGAGCTCAGAGGTTCTTTTTCGGTCTAAATATATAATCCATAATAGTAGTTTTTGCTGTAAAACATTCATTATTTTAGATTCTGCTGTATCTTTCCTTCCATTTAAAGTTGGTTGACAACAGAGGTTGAGAGAAATAAGGGTGGTATTTAGGGCAGTTTGCCTTGTAGCAAGTTCCTTTGTGAATTGGAAGGAAGGAAAGTTCATTTTCAAGGTTACAAACCTAGGGAAAAGATCAATGTTAACCTGTCGAAAAAATATTTATATGACTTTTGTTGAATTAAACCTATGACTTCACATTGTGCTTGAACTTGGTTTCTTTATACTCTGACATGACTTGCTTATATGCTGATATTTGCCCCAGTTACAAAGTGAAAACTTATTGTTCCTTTGAAATTTCTGAGATGTAAATTATGAGAAAAATATAGAGGCACAAATTCATTGCAAAGGTGATAAGCATTATATTCTTTTTACTTGATTCTAACTGAATTAATGTTTCTATCCATTATTTATATACCTATGAAATGCATTGTTTAACTGATTTTCTATATTTTTAGAAATCCATCCTTTCATACATATTGAAATGATTATTTTCAAGATCTGTGCTGCTTTCTTCACAACTATGGCATTTGGGTAATTCAAAAATGTGAGTAATACTGTTCTTTGCACAATTAAAAAAATCTGCTCATTTCCTTTTGCTTTTCAAATGCAGAAATAAAATAAAACTTCTATGGCACTGTAACACAATGAGCAATACATAGGAATCACAATAATTCTGTTTCATTTATAGAATCCAGAATTATGTATACCCTAGGGGTTTTATGGAGAATGGGGCTATATAGCCAGCTCCACCTCAAGAAGCAGAAAAATGGCTATCATAGGCCTTCTATAATTTCTCCAGTTTTTGTCTAAGGTCTGTAAGTTTTTTCATTTCAGCTGAGTTCATATCCTAGGCTGAATCAGGAGAAAACTGTAGAATAGGAAAATTTGGTCTTTGTTTCCCATGATGTCATGTTCTTCAATCTACTCCATTTTCAGTGGTAGACTACCCTTCATCTCATCCCCCATTGATGTCATACTTTTTCTTGAATTATTAAAATCTGCTCACAAGCTTTTTCATGACTAATAGCAACATAGAGTATTTTTATTCCTCAAGATTTTTGCTCAAACAGTGATCAAAGTCTAAATTTAAATCAATAAAGATCTAGAATAAAGAACTTAAAGCACCAGCTAGGTAGCAAAATGAGAAGCACTCACAGGAAATGGTTGTAATACAGTTTCACTACAGTATAGAGTGCATGAAGAAGAGTCCTTTGTGACACATCCCCAAAAATATAGAGTGGTTTCAGATTATGGAAGACTTTGAATGGCAAGGAAAGTAGTTTATACTTTACCTGGCAGGCAATAAAGAGCTACAAAGGAATTTTGAGCAAAAATGTGAAATAATCAGAACAATGCTAGAGGATCTGGTTTACTCTTTCTTCTTGCCACTATATTTCAAAAGCTTTTGATGTTACTCTCATTTTTCTCCTCCTTTACTTCAATCTTCAATGAAGAGACTGACCTTCTCCTTGGCAATGTCAACTCCTCAACATGTACCCTTGGTTCCATGTCTTCCTATTTTCTCCAGCAGATGAACCCTGTAATTATTCTCTCTCTCT
>NW_027185764.1:708207-754351 GCF_028583685.1 Petaurus breviceps papuanus
TACTCAATCAATTTCTTGTCCTACATGTTTCTTCCAATTCACAAACTTCTAGAAAAAGTTATCAATTCCCTGGGCCACCATTTTCTCTCTTTAGGCATTTATAGTGTGTGTTCTGCCTTTATCACTCAACTGAAACTTTTCATTTTAAAGTTATCAGTCATCTCTCATCATGCAATCTGATTTTTTTCAGTCTCTGTTCTTCATGATGTCTTTACAGTATTCAATACTGTTTGCCGTTTTGTATAACCTCTACTCTCTAGGTTTTTGTGACACAACTTTCTTTTGATTCTACCCCTGTTAGCTTCTTTTTTTGCTTTTTGGAGGGAAATTGGGGTTAAGTGACTTGCTCAAGGCCACATGGCTAGTAAGTGTTATGTGTCTGAGGCTGGATTTGAACTCAGGTCCTCCTGACTCCAGGGCTGGTGTTCTACTCACTGCGCCACCTAGCCACCCCTAGCTCCTTCTTTTTTAAAATTATTCTTTTATATTTATTTTTAATTTTCAACATTTATTTCCACAGCATTTTAAGTTGCAAATTTTCTCCCATTCTTTCCCCTACCCCCACCTCAAGATCATGAAACTACCCCTTCCCCCAACCTTTTCTCTCTTATATCCTCCCCCACCCCCTAACTTTCTAGTAGGCAAGATGGATTTCTATACTCCAGTGTCCTGTATATCTTATTTCCCAGGTACATGGTAAAGAAAAAAAAATTAAGCATTTGTTTTTAAAATGGTGATTTCCTGATTCTTTCACTTTTCCCTCCTTACCCAATCCCGTTGGGAAGGCAAGAAATTCATTATAAGATGAACATGTGCATTTATACAAAAATATAAAATTTGTAGTAGTTATATTGTGAAAGATGAATTATATTTCCCTCTATCCTCTCCCAAACCCCACTTATTCTATTTTCCACTTTGAACCTGTCCCTTTTCAAAAATGTTTGCTTCTAACTACCCTCTCCCCCAATCTGCACTCCTTTCTATCTTCCCCCCTCTTATCTCCTTCCCCCTGCTTTCCTGTAGGGTAAGATACCCTGTTATTTCCTCCTTAAGCCAAATTCAATGAGAGTAAGGTTGATCTATTCCTTTTCACCTTCCTGCTCTTCCCTTCCAATAACAGTTTTCTCTTGTCTCTTTTATATGAGATAATTTGGCCTATTCTATCTCTCCATTTCTCCTCCTCCCATTATATTCCTTTCTCACCTCTTAATTTTATTTTTTAGATATCATCCCTTCATATCCAACTCATTCTGGGCCCTCTGTTTATGTATACATGTATACACATATAAACATACTCACATATGTATTTATGCATACCTACACCCTCCTATACATGCATATATGTATGTATACACACATATTATACATAAATATATATGTATACACACACACACACACACACACACACACATATATATATATATATATATATATATTTCCTTAAACTATCCCCATACTGACAAAGGTCTTATGAGTTACAATTATCATTTTTCCGTGTAGTAATGTAAATAGTTCAACTTTAATAAGTTCCTTATAATTTCTTTTTCCTGTTTACCTTCTCATGATTCTCTTGCTTCTTGTATCTGAAAGTCAAATTTTATGTTCAGCTCTAGTTTTTCATCAATAATACTTGAAAGTCTTTTATTTCATTGAATGATCTCTTTTCCCCTGAAGTTATTCAGTTTTGCTGGGTAGGTGATTCTTGGTTTTAATCCTAGCTCCTTTGCCCTCTGGGATATCATATTCTAAATCCTTCAGTCCCTTAATGTAGAAGCTGCTAGATCTTGTATTATCCTGATTGTGTTTCTACAATACTCAATACACAATACTTGTTTCTTCCTGACAAATTGTAATATTTTCTCCTTGACATGGGAACTCTGGGATTTGGCTATGATATTCCTAGGAGTTTTCTTTTGGCGATCTTTTTCAAGAGGTGATCAGCACATTCTTTCAATTTCTATTTTGCCCTCTGGTTCTGGAATATCAGGGCAACTTTCCTTGAGAATTTCTTGAAGGATGATTTCTAGGACCTTTTCTGGTCATGGCTTTAAGGTAGTCCAGTAATTTTTAAGTTATCTCTCCTGGATCTATTTTCCAGGTCAGTGGTTTTTCCAGTAAAATATTTCACATTGCCTTCTATTTTTTCACTTTTTGGGGTCTTCTTAATAGCATCTTGATTCCTCATAAAGTCATTAGCTTCCATTTGCTCCAGTTTAATTTTGAAGGAGTTATTCTCTTCACTGAGTTTTTAAAATTCCTTTTCCATCTGGCCACTTCTTCTCCTCATTGACTTTTTGGGCCTCTTTTGCCATTTGAATTACTCTATTTTTTAAGGTACTATTTTCTTCAGTATTTTTTGGGTCTTCTTTAGCAGGCTGTTGACTTGCTTTTCATGATTTTCTTTAATCATTCTCATTTCTACTCCCAATTTTTCCTCCACATCTCTTACTTGATTTTAATAATCTTTATAAAGCTCCTCTATGGCCTGTAACCAATTCATATTTTTCTTGGAAGCTTTTGATGCAGGAGTTTTGACTTTGTAATCTTCTTCTGGTTCCTTGTTTTGATCCTTTTTGTTCCCCCAAAATGATTCTATGGTCTGATTGTGCTTCCTCTGCTTGCTTATATTACCAGTCAATTAATTGACTTTTGAGTTCTTCACCATGGCAGAACTCTGTTTCCAGAGTGTAGAGAGCTGTGTCCCAAATTGCTGTGGTTTTTGCAAATGTCAGAGGTCTGAGGATGGCACCTTCTCTACAGCCACCACAAATTCTGGCACACTAACCACACACCCTGGGACCACCACCCAAGACTGTGATCCAGATCCAAGGAGGTAAAAGCAAGAGTGATTACCCTCTGAATGGTCACTTGGTCCCCCTAAAATCTGCTGGCCAGGAGCTCCAGCAGTAGCCACATGGCATCAGCTACAGCTACTGTGCCTCTGCCACCTCTTGCCCCTGGGGCAGGGGCTAGATCATTCTCTTTTGTCACCCAGTACCAACAGAGTTCCCTACTGACCTTTTACTTTCTCTTTGGATTTTATGGATTGAGAGGTCTGGAAACCACCACAGCTGGATGTGATTCACTCTCTTGAAGTCTGCTCCATCCAGTATTTGCCATTGGTTAAGGCCACCCCAGGTCTGGGCCCACACAGTTTATGTGGGACTACTCTTGGGTCCCAGCCTGGTGTGATAGATCCTTCCTGTTGGCTTGCCAGGTTGCCTTCAGTGTGAGATTTGTTTCTCTCTGTCACTTTGTGGATTCTGTACCTCTAAAATTTGTTTAGAGTAATATTTTATAGGTATTTTAGGTGGTTGGTGTGGGAATTTAAGCAAGTTCCTGTCCTTACTCTGGCACCTTGGCTCTGCCCCAACCTGTCAGCTTCTTCTTAAGGCTCTTTATAGACCTCTGTTGTCTTTCCACTCTGCCTCTTGATTATATCATCAGCTTTTGTTGATTTCAATGTGATTCTAAATTTATATATCTGGATCTAGTCTGTAACCTGAGCTGTAGCCTAACATCACTGAGTGACTATTGGACATTTAGAACTGGATGTTCCTAAGCTATCTTAAGCTGCACATATGTAATATTGAACACATTATCATCTTTCTCTTCAAATTCACTCGACTTCTGAACTTTTCTTTTGTTGTTTTGTGTATCACCTTTCTTTCCAGTCATCCAGGTCTTCACCTTCTGTCATCCTCAACTCTCTACTTTCCTTCACCCTGCTTATGCAATCACTTGACAAATTTTGCTATTTACATCTCCTCAAAACCTCCCCCTCAGCCATTTTTCACTTCTTTCTTCTTCTCACATGCTCACCACATGCACAGAGACAGACTGAGATGTTAAGAAGAGAGAATGGTTGTTGAGTTCATTGGTAGTGAAGGGGGTGACAAAGCTGTTCTGATAAGGTGTAAGAAGGCAGTCATAATCTCTTTTTTAAATTAAATTACTTATTTTTAGTTTTCAACATTCACTTCCATAAGTTTTAAATTTTCTCTCACCAAGATGGCTTGCAATCTGATATAGGCTCTACACATATATTCTTATTAAACTCATTTTCACATCAGCCATATTCCATAGAAGAATTCTAATTAATGGGAAAAGCAGTCATAATCTCTTGAAGTAATAGGGAAAAACTTCTTGCAAAAGTTTTATTTTGTTTCTTTGTTTTCTGTCCCACATTGTTCTATATCTAGCAAATGCAAGAGTTTGAAACTTCTGATGGTAAGAAAAAGTTCAGGCTGAGCTAAATGTCTTTTTCTTTAAGTATGAACACACAAATTAAGGGTAGACCAATAAATAAACATCAGTGAGAGAGTCAAACTGTCCTATTTGCTCTTCCTCACTCATACACCTTTCACCTCCAAGCTCTACATTTTCAATCTCAATCACATACTGTGATTGCACTCCCTTTATCATCTTCAAATCAAAGAATCTTGATACATTCAAAGTCCAACACACATGCCACCTCATCCATGAAACTTTTACTGATCCCCCTGCTCCAGTCTTTTAATCAGCAATGCTTGGAAGCTCTCTATTTTGGTGCATTTTTGTACCACTTTTTTATTTTTGCAAATTCTATTTTTCCTTTTTTTCTTTAGTGAATTTTTTGACCTCCTTTTCAATTTAGCCCATTTTGCTTTTAAAGGGGTTCTTTTCTTAGGAGAATTTTTGTGCCTTTTTTAAAAATCAAGCTATTATTAATTCTCTTTTCCTAAATTTCTTACATCACTTTCATCCCACCCCCCCACCATTTTTTCCTCTGCCTCCCTTATCTATTTCTTTAAATATTCCAGGAATACTTGCATAGACTTGGTTCCTATTAGCATTTTTTTTTAGTTTTTTTTTGTGACTGTTTTTACATCATAGTCTTCTTCCTATTTGATAACTTGGTCTTTCTTGCCACCATGCTGGCTTTTTATGTGGAAATTTTCTTGTTGTTTGATTATTTTTCTGGGCCATTTCTTGACTTTGAACTTCATGTTAAAGTTGAGTTTTGCTTACTTGCTGGTGGGAAGGCACTGTGGCTAACTTTAAGGTTTTTTGTGTTTCTGCTTTTAGAGTTAGTACTGAGAGTCTCTGAATTTTTTATACTTCCAAGGTGCCATGATCCTAGGAAATTGTCAAATGGATTCAGTTTTCTAAGTTAGGCTTATAACTGAGAGAATCCAATATTTCTAGAACTTCATATTTTTTCTTGTAGTCTTTTCCCTAATATGATTTTTCATATATTGCCCTAACTACAAAAAATCATAAGATTTGTAGTTGTTATCCATATGTCTCCCTCCCCAATATCTTGAAACAATCATGACTAACATTAGAAAAACTACCCAAAGGTCCATGTTTGCTTCAAGCTCTTTTAATTATGTAAATGCAATATTCATTCCTCATATTTAGTCTTTAAGCATATTATACACTCAGCCTTGCCTGGTCACTTTCAGATGTCACCATCTCCTTCTTTGTTCAGCACCTTGAGTCTAGGAATGGTTCACTATTATTATTATTATTATACTTATGTTATCTAATATATAGTTTGTGCTTCATATGTGATTGATAAATTGGCCCTACATCCACTGTTATAACCAATCTTGGTATTAGGGATTCATTTCTTCAAATTCCCTTTCTCTTCTACATTTTATCACATTTTGTTTTACCTTGTCATTCTTTTGAAACACTATTAATGGAGAAATATTATATAGGCTGTCCCAAGAATTGGACTGTGTTTCTAATTTTCAATTTAAATTTAAAGTAATTTTTGGGGGAAATGCATGCATGGCCTTCTTGTGGGTAGAATATGCACCCTATTTTAAATATTGCCTATTGAAATATGAAAATATCTGACTAGAAAGCATGAGAGACCAATGGATAATACTTTCAACCCCAAGTGCATTAATGCACTATGCAGATATTTATATAAACTCACATACACAACATGTATGTATATATACCCAAATTATACACACATAATTATATATGTGTGTATACACATGTACACAACATATTCATATGTATGTATGTAGACACATATACAACTAGGTGTGTATATACATGTATATGCATGTATGTCTGTATAGCACTTTTAAATTCTTTATTAGTTATTAAGTAGCTTCTCCAGGGATAGCAGAAAATGGGGGAAAAGATTAAAAAGACATTGTGAGAAATATCAGTGCTCACGAAGTATACTTGCTTTAAATAAAAGCAGTGAGCACTGTGGATAATGCATAGAGCAATGTGAAGATGAACAATAAAATCTCTATCTCTTGCCCTTTCTTTTCTTCTCTTATGCTTTCTTCTCACAACTCTATCTTTGCCTTTTTCTTCTCTGCTATTCTATGACAATATTCCAATGCTTTCAGATACTTTCTTTAAAAAAAGAAAACATCATTAAGAGTTGAACACAGAATAAAGGACCAGTTTCTAAACAGGTGATAGGATGCCAACATCATTAAGACAACTCAAATTATCTTGATAATTTAATACATTGTTTTGTTATCAACCATATTCAATCTCATAGCATTTAAAATAAGGCTTGAAGGTTTAATGAACAATCTGATATTTTTGTTTTGTTTTTGTTTCTAAATTCAGCTTTTGTTAAGCAACTGTGATGTATTTTGATCCTTAATAGATAGATACCTAGCTTGGATTTTTATTTAGGAAGTAGAAAATCCTTCCCTAATGTATTCACAAAGGTCATCATTCAAAATGTAACAGCTTTTACAGGGTGTTTTTCCACTTTACATTTATGAGAAACATGAAAAAATGAACAAGATTTATATTTCCACTCCATTGTATGCTATTTTAAAGTGAAATATTCTGTATTTATTAGTAGATCAATTAATGGGCATTAATTAAGCATTTACTGTGCCAATCAAGAAGTAGTCTAGAATAGTGGGTAGATGACCTTGGAGCAGTCAAATACTGCTTCTTATCCATACTAGTTGTGTGAACTGGGGCAAGTAACTTAATCTCTTAGTGTTCTAAGGCAGAGGTGTGAAACTAACAGCCTCCTTCCTTCCTTCCTTCTTTCCTTCTTTCCTTCCTTCCTTCCTTCCTTCCTTCCTTCCTTCCTTCCTTCCTTCCTTCCTTCCTTCCTTCCTTCCTTCCTTCCTTCCTTCCTTCCATGTAAGCAGACATTGACATGGAGATACACCAAGACAGCGTAAGTATCATCTTGTCTACTGGCACATTTGTCTTGTTTGTTTGACTTACCCACCAGTTCAGGTTCACATTGCTTTAGTGTTAAATGAAACTTTGTTTTCCTCTTTAATATTTACCTATTACAAAATTCTCCTAGAATAAAACCAAAACTATTACTTTCATTCCATACTCCTATGAAAGCCCTGTTTGCCTGAACCTTGAACATAGCCATAAGTATGATAGACCAACCCATGCTTTGCCCCAGGACAAAGAATTTAGAGGGCACTGAAAACCCTTGCAGTCCTTAAGAAGCTTATAAACAACAGAGTTTAGCATACTTCCTCTGGTTAGCCACAAGCCAGTCCAATTCCACCTTTTCCTGTCTCCAAATCATTCTTTATTCCCCCCTCCTGCATTCCCCGAAAGAAGGAATTGTTATATGTTTGTGCAATGATTATGCCTTGATGAGGTCATGAGACTTTAGAGTAGATGTGACATTCTTCACCTCCAACCTATGCAACCTTCCTCTCTATCCCTATATTCTCATGTCCATGAATTATGAAATCCTGCGGATCTTATTTCCCCTGTTGATATTATAATGACATTGCTTCTCTGGAGGGTAAAGAGGGTGAGTTAACAAAAATACCAGGATGCTTTGCTGAAATGGGAAGTTTTGGGAATATGTGACTATCAAAGAATTCCCAACCTAGTTAGAGAATCATCCTCTGTCACTGATACTGATGATCTATCTCTATGTCCTACCCATGGGAGAAGAAGAAAACATTCATTCATCTGTGGTGTTTCCCTCTTATCCCCTCATTCATAAGTAGGGAAGAAGTGACCAAAGCAGAAGCTATTCCTCAACAAGACCACTCTAAATATCCTCCTTTTAGGCCAGGCACCCTCACCCCTCCTAGTTAAAAGTTGATTTGATGGTATAGGGTTGGTTTTACTGCCCAAGTACAAATTCTGCTACTTACTATTCTAACTTCCTCTTCTGTCCTTGGTTTCCATTTGATTAATTTGTTTTAATCTACTAAATACAAATTGTTACTGCATTGTACTTTTAATTACACTAATCAGAAGACTGGGTCTTCAGATAGGGTTAGAGCTTGTTTCTGGGCTGACGCATTCCTCATTATCTGATTCAGAGGGTTTGCTTTACTTTGTTTCAATGTAGTGCTCTAATCAACACACTATCTGAAATATGGGGGAGGCAGTAGGGTTCAATTCCTTTCAGAGTTTTCTTTCTACAGGCATTCAGGCCCTTATTCCCCAGTAGCTGTGGAATCCTAGCTCCCCATAGACAATCATTAAATTGTCACAGATGCCAGGCACAAGTCCCTAAAGCAACTATCCAAAAGTCATCCAGCATAGTGCAAGGCCTGTTGTTGAAGAAAGGCTCTGTTTATAACATGATTCCTCTGCAATTGTTGGAGTGAGTTGATAGTCAATAGGAGTTTCAGTGATTACAAATTATTTTGTTCATTTTGGAATAGAACTGATGAAGAACAGTGATATCAGAGAGCTGAGAAACACGTTTTCACATGTGAAAGTGCATGTGGAAAGAGGAAGATGTTGAGGGAAGGGGTATTAAGTCTTGTAGAACTCTCTCTCTCTCTCTCCATATATATATATATATATATATATATATATATATATATATATACATACATACATACATACATACACAAAAAGTATCAAACTTTGCCTTCCAGGAAGCCCATGTTTTGATCTTAAAAGCACCTGCATAGCACAAAAGCAGGCAAACTCTTGAGTGGATTGAAGCCCATGTTCTGTCAGCCTTTCCATCCCATCAATTGTTTGAGGAAGAAAGACTTCTATGGAGTCAGAAAGAATCTCAAAGGCAATGCTGTTGGCTGACAGAGCAACACATCTTCCTTTGACATCAAAAACAAAGCTAGAATGGAAGGGGTGATGGAAGCAACATTGGGGAGGGGGAGGAGGCAGAAGAAAAGGTCAGGGCAAAAATCTCTGGGCTGTTGCTTTATATGTGCTAATATGAGTAAATTCAAAATGTTTATATGCGGGGGACTGAAAAAGAGTTGTATGCAGGTAAAACCTTAATGTGAGTAAAGTGGCAATGTTCAGATCACTGTATGAAACTGAATAAAGTGTCATTCAGGGAGAGGAGAAAGGTCTCTTGTCTAATGCATCCAAGAGACCCTAGTTTTATAGTTTCTTCTGTTGAAGTGAAAGCATAAGGGGACTAAAAACCTTACCTAAATTACATGCAATTTGACAACATGGAGCTGTTTGTGGACCTGTACTCCACTGGCTTTTTAGCTTTCATGTGTGGTTCATGATTACTTGTGAAAGAATTGTTTTAGCATTTATCATCCAGTCTAGCTGATATGGAAGAGCCTTTCAATCAAGACCACCCCCTCCTCAAAAAAAAAGGTATTTTTTCAACACTCCAACTTCCAACCAGGCACCTACAAAGTGACCATTTCCTACAATAAAATTGACTCATTTATTTTTTTTTCTTTTTCTTTTCTTTTCTGTTCTTATGCCACTAATCTTTGAATGTCAGATATTTATAATAACCAGTCATACTCACAAGTTCTACCATTCTTAGGGACTTGTCATTTATTTCAGTTTTTTATTTTAAATTGTAAGCTTGAAATGTTAAATACAGTTAAATGTCGTAATTAAATTGGTAAAAATTTATATTCGATCATTTGTTTCTTATTTTGCTTAGTGTGCTACACTTGGATTTTTCAAGAATATCTTAATAGACAGACCAGGGCTAGATTTTTTCTCTACATATATAGATATATCTAAATAAATCTCTATCTCTGTTTATCTATCTCTCTATGTATCTATTCATATGTATATATGGACTCCATTTAAATAATAATGCAACGGTAGCCCTCAATCTAAATGGAAAAGTGTTTATTTAATACAAACTTTCAGATTATTTTTTATCTTACAGGGAATTTTTTTTTTTTTGTGAAAGCAATTGGGGTTAAGTAACTTGCTCAAAGTTACATGGCCAGTTATTTTGTGTGTGTGGGTGTTAAGTATCTGAGGCCAGAACCTATCCCGGGTCCTCCCAACGCCAGGGCTGGTGCTCTTACTGCGCAGGGGGAAGTTTTTAAACCAATTTAACTATACAAATATATTTTAATAATATTTTACGTCTAATTGGCAAGTGTTTATTTCATGCGTGCTTTGTGCCAATCCCTGCGCTAAGCACTGAAGATAGAAAGAAAGGTAAAAACCGTCCCTGATCTCGAGAAGCTCACATACTATTTCAAACTTTCTCTCTTTGTGAACTCTTGAGATTCTTCTACCATTGAGAGTGGTAAGGGCCAGCCAGACTTGCCTCTTAGAATTGGCACTTAGCCATTGGCTGCTTGGCCTGTGTTAAGAAAAGAGAAAAAGCATATCAGAGCACTAGTGAGAAAATGTAGGCTACAATATATCCAGACGATTTCTGTTTGACGCCAAAATAACCAACTATTAAAAAATCGAATCAGCGGGAAAATGACACTCTATCATATGTGGAAGAAACACCAGTGGATTACACTCCTCATTTTGAGTTAGTAAACTCAATAATATTAGAAAGTTGTAATCTCATATCCCATCATGGCATGGTGTGGGCACTTCACCAGAACGCTATGCCAGGGGAACACAGACTTTGGCAGGTTCTACAGAGCTGTTCAGACTCTAAGTAGGTCCTGCAAACAGGCTATGTCTATTTGTACTAAATAAGGACCAGCCTAATTTAGAAGAGAGACTTAGCAGCAGCACATTGACCACTTGGTTATGATATTTTTTCCTCCATAAAGACATACAAAATAGGGGTGACCAGGTAGCACAGTGAATAAGAGCACCAGCCCCAGAATCGGGATGACCTGGGACCAAATCCAGGCTCTGATACTTAGCACCATACCCAGAAATAACTGGCTGTGTAACCTTGAGCAAGTTACTTAACCCCAATTGCTAAAAAAAAAAAAAGAAAGAAAGAAAAAAAAGATATACAAAATGAAAAAAATAAAACCAACAACAAAATATCCTTTGGATTTGTGGATCCACCTTTGATTTCTACAGTGATTTTTTACAAAAGAGATGAAAAGAGATCAGGTGGTGGTATGAATCATACAGATTTTAGGCAAATAATAAACAATAACAAATATATAATTTAGAAATGATGACTTTATCAGAAATATTGGCTATAATATTTGTTTCCCATCTAACTGCTTTCCTTCCAAAATTGGTTGGGTTGGTTTTGTTTGCAAAAACTGTTTTAATTTAATATAAACAAAATCCATTTTGCACTTCCTAATGTTCTCTATCACTATCATAAATTCTTCCTTTCTTCATAGATCTGACAGGAAAACAATTCATTGCTCTCATAATTTGCTTATGGTATCACCCTTTCTTCTAAATCATGTACACATTTTGATCTTATATTGGTGTATGGTATGAGATGTTGGTCTATGCCTAGTTTCTGCCATATAATTTTCCAATTTTCCCAACAGTTTTTGTCAAAGAGTGAATTCTTATTCCAGAAGCTGGATTCTTTGGGATTCATCAAACAGTAGATTACTATGATCATTTGATACCATGTTTTGTGTACCTAGTCTACTCCACTGATCCACTACTCTATTTCTTAGCTAGTGCCAAATTTTGATAATTCTTGCTTTCTAATATAATTTTTGATTTGGTAGAGCTAGGTGAATTTCTTGTACATTTTTAATGAACTAACTTAATATTTTTGACCTTGTGGTGATAATGTACATTCTTGTTTCCCTCTGATTGGACTGGAAATACTTCTAGCTTCTCCTGATTATATATATAATGCTTGCTGATGGTTATTAGATAGATGCTAGTTGTCATTTTAAGAAAGACTCCTACACCTGGCTGTGTAACCTTGAATAAGTTACTTAAACCTGATTGCTTCAAAAAAAAGACTCCACTCATTTCTGTGCTCTTTAGTGTTTTTAATAGGAATGGGTGCTATATGTTTTATCAAATACTTTTTCTGCAACTGTAAGATAATCATAATTTCTGATTCTTTTATTGTTTATATAATCTATTATGCTAATAGTTTTCATAATATTGGACCAGCCCTGCATTCCTGGTATGAATCCAACTTAAGCATAGTGCATTATCCTGGTGAAAAATTGCTGTAATCTCTTTGCTAATATCATATTTAAAATGTTTGCATCAATATTCATTAGGAAAATTGTCTATCATTTTCCTTCTCTGTTTTGGTTCTTCCTGCTTTAGGTATCCGCATAATAATTGTATTACATAAAAAATTTGTTAGAACTCCTTATTCACCTAAATTTCCAAATGGTTAAATAGTATAGTTGTGTATAGTATTGGAATTATTTGTTGTTTAAATGTTCTGTAGAATTTACTTGTAAATCCATCTGACCTTGGAAATTTTTTGCTTTAGGGATTTTATGGATGGTTTGTTCAATTTCTTTTTTATAAAATGTGGCTATTTAAATATTTTATTTTCTCTTCTGTTAATCTGTGCAATTTATGTTTTCATAAATAGTCATCCATTTCACTTAGATTGTCAGATTTATTGACATATAGCTGGGCAAAAATGTTCTGAAGTATTACTTAAATCTCCTCTTCATTGGTGGTGAATCCACTCTTTTGATTTTTAATACTGGTTATTTGTTCTTCTTTCTTTTTAAAAAATCTAACTCACTGGGGGTTTATCTATTACATATATTTTTTTCATAAAACTGGCTCTTAGTTTAATAGTTTTCTTATTTTCAATTTTATTAACCTCTCCTTTAAATTTCATAATTTCTAATCTGGTATTTAATTGAAGATTTTTCTTTTTTTCTTTTTCAAGCTTTTAAAATTGCATATCCAATTCATTGATCTGCTTTTCCTCTCTTTTATTCATGTAAGAATTTAGAGATATAAAATTTCCCTCAAGACATGCTTTGGCCACATCTAATAAGTTTAGGTATATTGTCTCATAATTGTCATTCTTTTCGATGAAATTGTTGATTTTTTCTGTGAGTTGTTGTTTGACCCACTCATTCCTTAGGATTAGATTATTTAGTTTCCAATTAATTTTAATCTATCTTTTCATGACTGCTTATTTATTGCATGCAATTTTTATTACAATATGATCTAAAACATTTAATATTTCTGCCTTTCTACACTTGATTTTCAGGTTTTTATGACATAATACATGGTCATCTTTTGTGAAGGTGACATGTACCTATAAGAAAAGTATATTCCATTTTATCTATTGTTTTCACTCTCTGTGTATCCCTGTTTCAAATGCATTTCTTGTAAACAACTTATTGCAGGATTCTGATTTTTTTTATTCATTCTGATCTTCACTTTCATTTATAGGAATGTTCCTCCCATCAACATTTACAGTTATGATTACTAACTGTGTTTTTCCCTTCATCCTCTTTCCCCCTTTTTTTGTTTTTCTCTT
This sequence comes from Petaurus breviceps papuanus, assembly GCF_028583685.1. Classification (NCBI taxonomy): domain Eukaryota; kingdom Metazoa; phylum Chordata; class Mammalia; order Diprotodontia; family Petauridae; genus Petaurus; species Petaurus breviceps. The sequence continues at coordinate 721,799 of NW_027185764.1, forward strand.
TCTTTTCATCAGTTCCTTCTCACCAGTGTTTGGCTTCTGACTACTACCTCCTCTAATCTGCCCTTCCTTCTATCAGTCTCCCTCCGTTCCCCCCTTTCCCCTCCTACTTCTATCTTCCCTTCTATGCACCTTTCCCTTTTCTTTCCAATTTCACTTCATACTTCCCTATAGTGTAGGCTAGATTAATCTATTCAATTTAGTGTCTATATTATTCTCCCTTTGAGTCAAATTCAATGAGAGTAAGATTCAAACAATGCTCACACCTTCCTTTTGTTCCCTCTACTGTATTAGATCTTTCATGCCTTTTCCTGTTACATAATTTATGTCAGTCTGTCTTCCCCTGTCCTATTCTCCTAGTACAATCTTTCTTCACCCCCTTATTAATTTTTTATGGTGCCAATTTTAAATAGATTTTATTCTCCAAGACAATTGCATTTCCACTTGTTTACAGTACTGATAAAGTGCAATGTTGTTCACTTCTCTCCCTCTGCACACATTCAAGTATTCAGAATACCCAGATTTACACAGTAGCTTAAATGTTACTTTTAAACTGCTAGTGCCTTGGCTACAAATTTGAGTCCTTCAATTTTTGGAAAGCTGTGTGGAATGCTCTTTCTGGTGTGTTTAGTCGACCTCTTCAATGGTGGATTGAGAAGAAGCACCTTCAGATGGGGCTGCTCCACCTCCTGGGAACCCACCAGGAATGCCCCCTGCACTCTGGTACAGCTTAGTAATAATGGGGTTGCAGACCTTGTCCAATTCTTTCTGATGATACTCAAATTCTTCCTTCTCAGCAGTCTGGTTCTTACCCAGCCAGCTGATTATTTCATTACATTTGTCAAGGATATTCTGTTTGTCTTCCTCACCAATTTTGCCTCGCAGTTTTTCATCCTCTATGGTTGCTTTTATGTTGAAAGCATAAGATTCAAGAGAATTCTTGGAAGACACCTTGTCTCTCTGCTTTTCATTCTCAGCCTTGTATTTTTCAGCCTCCTGGACCATACACTCAATGTCTTCTTTGCTCAGACGTTCTTTATCATTGGTGATAGTGATCTTGTTCTCCTTGCCTGTGCTCTTATCCATAGCAGAAACATTGAGGACACCATTTGCATCAATGTCAAATGTTGCTTCAATCTGAGGAACAGCCTTGGGTGCTGGAGGAATTCCTGTGAGCTCAAATTTGCCAAGCAGATTGTTATCCTTTGTCATTGCTCTCTCACTTTCATAAACCTGAATAAGCACACCAAGCTGGTTGTCCGAATAGGTGGTAAAGGTCTGTGTCTGCTTGGTGGGGATTATGGCATTGTGTTTGATCAGAATGGTCATAATTCCACCAGCAGTTTCAATTCCAAGGGAAAGAGGAGTGACTTCCAACAACAGCAAGTCCTGCACATTCTCAGATTTATTTCCAGACAAAATGGCATCCTGGACAGCTGCACCATAAGTAACAGCCTCATCAGAATTGATAGTCTTGTTGAGCTCCTTGCCATTGAAGAAGTCTTGCAGAAGCTTCTCGATTTTGGGGATTTGAGTGGAACCACCCATCAGGATGATGTCATGAATCTGAGACTTATCTAGCTTGGCATCTCCTAAAGCTTTCTCCAAAGGGTCTAGCATTCAGCTCTTCGAAACGGGCTTAAGTGATTGTTGTATAGAAGTCAATACGTTCATAGAGAGAATCAATCTCAATACTGGCCTGGGTACTGGAAGAGAGGGTATGCTTTGCACATTCACAAGCAGTGCGGAGACAGTGAACAGCCCTCTTGTTCTTACTGATGTCCTTCTTGTGCTTTCACTTGAACGCAGCAATGAAATGGTTGACCATTCAGTTGTCAAAGTCCTCCCCACCCAAGTGGGTGTCCCCAGTTGTGGATTTGACTTCAAAGATGCCATCTTCAATGGTAAGAATGGAGACATCAAAAGTACCACTTCCAAGGTCAAAGATTAACCCATTTCTCTTGGCACCAACCTTTTTGTACAAGCCATAAGCAATAGCAGCAGCAGTTGGCTCATTGATGATTCAAAGCACATTGAGACCAGCTATAGTTCCAGCATCTTTGGTGGCCTGACATTGGGAATCATTGAAATAGGCTGGTACTGTGACCACAGCATTTGTGACAGTCTTCCCAAGGTAAGCTTCAGCAATTTCTTTCATCTTGGTCAAGACCATGGAAGACACTTCCTCTGGATAGAAACTTTTGGTCTCCCCTTTGTACTCCACTTGGACCTTAGGCCTGCCTGCTTCATTCACCACCATAAAAGACCAATACTTCATGTCTGATTGCACAACTGCATCATCAAATCTGTGACCAATCAGACGTTTGGCATCAAAAACTGAGGTGATGGGGTTCATTACAGCTTGATTCTTTGCAGCATCACTGATCAAACTTTTTGCATCGGTGAAAGCGATGTAGCTTGGGGTGGTCCTGTTTCCTTGGTCATTAGCAATGATCTCCACTTTCCCATGTTGGAAGACTCCCACACAGGAGTAAGTGGTGCCAAGATCAATGCCAACTGCGGGTCCCTTCTACGTGGTTGTTGGGGCATCAAGGGGTCGTAGCTGACCACTGTGGAGAGAGAAGGGCTGCTGCTGCTCTGAATAGACCCCCCCTTATTAATTTTTTATCATTACATCAACATCAAGTTATACCCAAATCCTCTAAGTATACTCTTTCCAACTTCCCTAATAAAGATACAATTCTTAAGAGTTACAAGCTATCTTCAAATGTAAAGATGTAAATAGTGTAACTTTTTTGAAAATCATGATTTCTTTCAAGTTTACCTTTATAGGCTTCTCTTGAGTCCTGCATTTGAAAATCAAATTTTCTCTCCAGCTATGGTCTTTTCATTAGGAGAGATTGAAAGTACCATAATTCATTAAATTTCCCTCTTTTCTGCAGAAAGATTACACTCAGTTTTGCTGGGTTTCTCGATTGTAAGTCGAGTTCTTTTGCCTTCTGGAATATCATATTCCAAACCCTCTTTTCCTTTAATGTAGATTCTAGATGCTATGTCCTGTATAATCCTGACTTTGGTTCCAACATATTTAAATTGTTTCTTTCTGGCTGCCAGCAGTATTTTCTACATGATCTGAGAGCTATGGAATTTGGCTACATTATTCTTTTCAATTTTCATTCTGGGATCTCTTTCAGGAGGTTATAGGTGGATTTTTTCAATTCCTATTTTACCCTCTAGTTCTAAGATATCAGAGTAGTTTTCATTGATGATTTCTTGAAAGATGCTGTCCAGGTTCTTTTTTTTTTTAGCATGACATTCAGGTAGACCAATAATTCTTAAATTATCTTTTTAGTACCTATTTTACAGGTCACTTTTTTTTTCCACTGAGATATGTTAAATTTTCTTCTATTGTGTCATTTTTTTCACTTCATTTGACTGATTCTTGATGTCTCATAGAGTAATTAATTTTCCATTGCCAATTGTAATTTTTAAGGAAGCATTTTTTTCAGTTAACTTTTGCACCCCCTTTTCCATTTGGCCAATTCTACTTTCAAAGTAATTGTTGTCTGCAGTGGAATTTTTTTTTTAATTTGTCCAATTCTATTTTTCTAGTAATTTTTTTTTCAGTCAATTTTTGTGACTCCTTTACCAAGCTGTTGACCCCTTTTTTCATAATTGCATATCTCTCATTTCTTCCCTTAATTTTTTTACTTTTACTTATTTTTAAAAAATAATTAGTTTGTTTTTAGTTTACAACATTTAGTTCCACAAGCTTTTGATTTCCAAATTTTCTCCCCCTCCCCAAGACAGCACGCAATCTGATATAGGCTCTACATATTTATTTACATTAAAAAATATTAACACAGTAGTAATGTTGTAAAGAAGAATTATAACCAAAGGAAGGAACCATGAGAAAAAAGAAACAAAACAAAACAAAACAAAAAAGAGAAAGAGCAAATAGTATGTTTTGATCTGCATTCAGAATCCATAAATATTTATCTGGATGTGGATAGCATTTTCCATCATAAGCCTTTTGGAGTTGTTTTAGAGGCTTACACTGCTGAGAAGAGCCACATCTATGAAAGTTAGTCATTGCACAATGTGACTGTAACTGTGTGCATTGTTCTCCTGATTCGGCTCCCCTGTACCAGAATCAGTTCATATTAGTCCTGATTTTTTCTGCGTTCCATCTGCTCGTCATTTCTTATAGCACAATAGTATTTCATTATGTTCATATACCACCACTTGTTCAATTATTCCCAAATTGATGGACATCCCCTTAATTTCCAGTTCTTGAGCACCACAAAAAGAGTTGCTCTAAATATTTTTGTATGTATGGGTTTGTTTTTTCCCATTTATATGATCTCTTTGGGATACAGCCCTAGAACTGGTATTGCAGGGCCAAAAGGTATGCACATTTTTACTGTCCTTTGGGCATCTTTCCAAGTTTCCCTTCAGAATGACTGGATCAGTTCACAGCTCTACCGATAATGCATTAGTGTTCCAATTTTCCCACATCTCCAGCACTTATATTTTTCCTATTTTTGTCATATTTGCCAATATGATAGGTGTGATGTGGTACCTAAGAGTGGTTTTGATTTGCATTTCTATAATTAATAGTAATTTAGGGCATTTTTATATGACTATAGATATCTTTAATTTCTTCCTCTGAAAACTGCCTGTTCATATCCTTTGACCATTTATCAATTGAGGAATGACATGTAATCTTATAAATTTGATGCTGTTCTCTATATATTTTAGAAATGAGACTTTTATCAGAGACACTGCTTGTAAAAATTCTTTCCTAGTTTTATGCTTCCTTCCTAATCTTGGTTGCATTGACTCTGTGCAAAAACTTTTCAATTAAATGTAATGAAAATTATCTATTTTGCGTTTCATAATGTTCTCTATCTCTTGTTTGGTCATAAATTCTTCCATTCTCCATAAATCTCATAGGTAAACTATTTCTCACTCTCCTAGTTTACTTACGACATCATCCTTTATATCTAAATTTTGTATCCATTTGGATTTTATTTTGGTATACGGTGTCAGATGTTGGTCTATCCCCAGTTTCTGTTATACTATTTTCTAGTTTTATTAGAAGGTTGTAGAATAGTGAGTTCTTATCCCAGAAGGTGGAATCTTTGGGCTTATCAAAGAGGAGATTACTACAGTCATTGACTACTGTGTCTTATGTCCCTAACTTATTCCACTGATCCACCGCTGTATTTCTTAGCCAGTACCAAATAGTTTTGTTGATTGCTGCTTTATAATACAATCTAAGATCTGGTATGACATGGCCACTTTCCCTAGCATTTCTTTTCATTAATTCCCTGGATATTCTGGAGACACTTTTGTTGTTCCAGATGATTTTTTTATTATTATTTTTTCTTCCCTATGAAATAATTTTAGTAGTTTGAATGGTATGACACTGAATAAGTTAGTTAACTTGGGTGGAATTGTAATCTTTTATTATATTAGCTTGGCCTACTCATGGACAACTGATGTTTTTCCAATTATTTAGACCTGACTTTGTGTGAAAAGTTATTTTGTGATTGTGTTCATATAGTCCCTGTAGTTTTTTTGGCAGATAGACTCCCATATATTTTTTTAATGTGTACAGTAATTTAAATGGAATTTCTCCTTCAATTTCTTGCCATTGGTTTTGTTAGTAATATATGGACATGGTGAAGATTTATGTGGGTTTATATTATATCCTACAACTTTGTCAAAGTTATTTATTATTTCAAGTACCTTTTACATGATTCTTTAGGATTCTTTAAGTATATCATCATATAATCTGCAAAGTGGTAACTTTGTTTCTTTTTGTTCCTATTCTAATTCCTTCAATTTCTTTTTTTCTCTTATTACGAAAGCAAACATTTCTGGTACTATATTGAATAGCAGTGGTGATAATGGACATCCTTATTTAATTTCCAATCCTTCTGAAAATGCTTCTAGCTTATTCCCATTACATATGATATTTACTGGTTTTTGATAGATGTTAATTACCATTTTAAGGAAGAGTCCATTTATTCCTAAGCTCTCTAGAGTTTTTTAAATTAAATTTTATATTTATTTTTAGTTTATATTATTCATTTCCACAAGATTTTGAATTACAAATTTTCTCCCCATCTTTCCTCTACCCACCACTGCAAAACAGCGATGCTGCTGAATATAACCTTCCCCAATCTGCTCTCTCCTATATCCTTCCCCATCCCCCATCTGACTTTCCAGTAGGGCAACATGGATCTCTATGCCCCAGGGCCTGCATATTTTATTTCCTAGTTGCATGTTAAAAAAATTGCCTATCAATATATCTATACCTATACCCATATCTATCTATCTATCTGTTTATCTATCTATCTATCTATCTATTAAACATTTGATTTTAAAACTTTGAATTCTAGATTCTTTCCCTTCCATCCTCCTCACCCATCCTTACTGGAAAGATAAGCAATTCAACATAGGTTGTACATGTGTAACTATGTAAAACCTTTCCATAGTGGATATATTGTGAAAGACTGACTATATTTCCCTCCATCCTATCCTGTGCCCCACTTGTTCTATTCTTTGCATCGACCCTATCACTTTTCAAAAGTGTGTGCTTCCAATTTGCCTCCCCCCACCAACCTGCCATCCCCTCAGTCATCCCCCCTCTCATCCCCTTTCCCCCTACCCTGCTGTAGGGTGAATTTATTTAGTATGTATGTCATTCCCTCCCTAAGCCAAATTCAATGAGAGTGAGGTTGACTTATTCCCTTTTGCCTTCCTGTTCTTCCCCTCCATTGTAACATGTTTCCCTAACCTCTTCTATATGAGATAATTTTCCCCATTCTGTCTCTCCCTATCTCCTACAATTATATTCCTCTCTCACCTATTCAATTGGTCCTGTGCCCTCTGTCTATGTACACCTGTACACATATATACACACACTCACATATGTATTCATATGCCCATGTACCCTCCTATATAGAAATATGTATGAATGCCTATGCATATACGTGTGCATATATGTATATATATACACATATATACATACACATTTAAATTCCCTTCAACTATTCTCATACTGAGAAAAGTTTCATAAGTTACAGTTATCATTTTTCATGTAGGAATGTAAACAGTTCAGCTTTGATAAGTTCCTTATGATTTTTTTTCCCTGTTTGCCTTTTCATGCTACTCTTGCTTCTTGTATCTGAATGTCAAATTTTCTATTAAACTCTGTTTTTTTCATCATGAATGGGTGAAAGTCCTCTCTTCCATTGAATGACCATATTTTTATCTGAAACATGATACTCAGTTTTGCTGGGTAGGTGATTCTTGGTTTTAATCCCAGCTCCTTTAACCTCTGGAATATCATATTCCAACCCTTTCTATCCCTCAATGTAGAAGCTTCCAGATTCTGTGTTATCCTGACTGCGTTTCCAAACTATTCAAATTCTTTATTCCTGGCTGCTTGTAATATTTTCTTCTTGATCTGGGAACTCCAGAACCTGGCTATAATATTCCTAGGAGTCTTCATTTTGGGATCTTTTTCAGGAGGTGATCAGTGGATTCTTTCAACCTCTCTTTTTCCCTCTTGTTCTAAAACATCAGGGCAATTTTCCTTGAGAATTTCTTGAAGAATGATTTCTAGGTTAGTTTTTTGATCATGGCTTTCAGGTATTCCAATAATTTTTTCTTGGATCTATTTTCCAGGTGATTGGTTTTTCCAATGAGATATTTCACATTGCTTTCTATTTTTTTTTCATTTATTTTGATCTGTTTAATAGTATCTTGATTTCTCATAAAGTCACTAACTTCTATTTGCTCCAATCTAATTGTGAAGGAATTATTCTCTTCAGTGAGTTTTTGAGATTCTTTTTCCATCTGACAAATGTATCTCTTTAAGGAATTCTTCTCCTCATTGCCTTTTTGAGCCCCTTTTGACATTTGAATTAGTCTATTTTTAAGGTGTTATTTTCTTCAGTCATATTGTTGACTCTCTTTTCATGATTTTCTTGCATCATTCTCTTTCTCTTCCCAATTTTTCCTGCACTTTTCTTATTTGGTTTTTAAAATCCTTCTTAATCTCCTCTATGGCCTGTAAAATTCATAATTTTCTTGGAAATTTTTGGTACAGGAGTTCTGACGTTTTTGTCTTCCTCCTGCTCCATGCCTTGATTCTTTTTGTCCCCAAAAAAGTAATCCAAAGTTGTACCTCTGTGCTTGCCCCAATTCCCCCACTTGTTCATGTTGCTACTCCACAACTTGACTCTTGAGCATTTAGCCACATTAGAACTCTGCTTTCAGAGAGGAGAGCTTTGTCCCAAATCAATGGGGTTTACAAAGCTTCTGGAGATATTAGTTGGGTGCCCTCTCAGAAGCCTCCACTGGCTCTGGCACACTGGTCACATACCCCAGGATTTCCACCCAGGATAGTGATACAGATCCAAGCAGGTTAAAGAAGGAGAGATTACCCCTTAGACTGGTTGCTTGGTCCCCTTACAATCTGCCTTGCAGGAGGTCTGAAGCAGCCACAAGGCAGTGGCAGTGGCTGCCAGGCCTCAGCCACTTCTCCCTCTGGGAGCAGAGGCCAAACCACACTCCCAGACTCCCTGTTCCCAAAGTCCACTGACCTCTCACTTCGTCTTTGGCATTTATGGTTTGATAATTCTGGAAACCACCACAGCTGCTGGTAATCCACTCTACCAATCTCCCTCTAGCCACAGATGCTCAGGGTGCCCTGAGGCTAAAACTTTGGGGTCATGTAGGGCTGGGCTTTGCACGAGACATGCTGCACGGGCCCCCTCCTGCAGGCCTGCAGGGCTGTCTCAGTGGGAGGTTAGTTTCTCTCTCATTTTGTGGTTTCTGTATCGCTAAATCTTATTTAGAATCATTTTTTAAATGTATTGGAGGAGGTGGCAGTGGGAGCCTAGTAGAATACCTGTTTCTACTCAGCCATCTTGACGTCTCTAGTGTTTTTAATAGGAAAGGTTGCTGTATTTGGTCATAATCTTTTTCTGTATCTGTTGAGATAATCATATGATTTCAGTTAGTTTTGTTGCTGATATGATCAAATTTGCTGATTGTTTTCCTCATATTGAACCAGTTTTGCGTTTCTGAAATAAATTCTACCTGGTCATAGTGTATTATTCTCATGATAATTTGCTGTAATATTTTTGCCAATATTTTATTTAAAATTTTTTTTCTAAATTCATTTGGGAAATTGGTCTAAATTTTCCTTTCTTTGTTTTGACTCTTCCTAGTTTATGTATAAATACCATATTTGTATCATAAAAACTATTTGGGATACAAAACAGGGGGAGCAGAGTAAAGATGGAGGAGTAGAAGCAGGACCTCCTAGCAGCTCCGGGTTCCACCTTTCCCAATCAATGTAAAAAGGGGACTCTGAACAAACTTTGGAGCTGCAGAACCCACAAAGTAACACAGAGAAGATAAACTCCCATTGAGGATAGCCCAGCAGGCTTGCAGTAATCAGCTAGCACAGAGCTCTGGGAGTCAAGCTCAGGACCATATGAGCCAGAGGCTTTAACCCCAGGACAGGTCTGACCAGCTGCCAGCTGGAGGGACTCCAGATCAGCAGCAGCTGTGGCCATTTCCAGAATTATAAACACATAGATGCAAAGGACAAAGTGAGAAGTCAGTGAAGTCTAGACTTTGGGACCCAGTAAGTGGGAGTGCATGGCTTTTGCCCCCGGGGGAGAAGCTGCTGAGACACCTGGCACAACCAGCCAGAACCATGTGGAAGCTTCAGATCCTGGCCTGGAGATTGTAGGGGGACCAAGAGACCAGGCTGAGGGGTAATTGCTCTTGTTTTCACCTTCGTGGATCTAGATTGCAGTCTAGGGTGGAGGTCCTGGGGTATGTGTACAGCTTGCCAGGTGTGGAGGCCTCAGAGAGGGAACCCATCTAATACCTCCACAGCTGAGAAAACCCCAGAATTTGGGACAAAAGTTACCCTGTCTGGTGGCAGAGTTCTACTGTGGCAAAAAGCCCAGGGGTCAAGTGACTGAGGGGCAACATGACCAGGCAAAGGAAACAAAGCAGACAGAAGATTCCAACATTACACTCCTATTTTGGGGACAAAAAGGAGCAAAGCATGGAACAGGAGGAAGACAGTGAAGTCAGAACTCCTGCACCAAAAGCTTCAAAGGAAAACATGAGCTGCTTACAGGGCATAGAGGACCTTAAGAAGCAGATAAGAGAAGTGGAGGAAAAATTGGGAAGAGAAATGAGAATGATGCAGGAAAATTACAAAATGAGAGTCAACAGCCTGACTAAAGAAAATCACAAAAAAAAAATAGACTAACTCAGATGGCAAAAGAGGCTATGTCAGCACGTCCATGGGGCATGGGAGATCTTTAAATCCCATAACCCTTACATCCTCCCAGTAAGGGTGGGTGACAAGGGAGGAAGGGAACGAATCTGGAATTCAAAATTTTAAAATCAAATGTTTAAATACATAGATTGATTGATAGATAGATAGATACATACATACATACATATTGTTATCAATACTATTTTACATGTAATTGGGAAATAAGATGTACAGGCACTGGGGCAAAGAGATCTACCGTGCTCTACTGGAAAAGTCAAAAGGGGTATGGGAGAAAATATGGGAGAGAGCAGATTGGAAGAAAGGATATCCTGTGGGATAGCTCTTTTGGGGCAGTGGGTAGGGGAAAAACGGGGAGAAAATTTGTAACTGAAAATCTGGCAGAAATGAATGATGTAAATCAGAAGTTAATAAAGCACTTGAAAAATGGAAAATAAAAACTATTTGGTAGGACTCTTTCTTTGCTTATTTTCCCAAATAGTCTCTATATATTTAGAATTAATTGTTCTTTAAGTGTTTGATGGAATTCTTTTGCAAATCCATGGGTCCCTGGAGATTATTTCCCAGGGAGTTCGTTGATGGCTTGTCCAATTTCTTTTTTCTAAGATACAGTTATTTAAGTGTTTTATTTCCTTTCTGTTAATCTGGGCAATTTATATTTTCGTTAATATTCTTCCATTTCACTAAGATTGTCAGGTTATGGTCATACAACTGGGCAAAATATTCCCTAATTATTATTTTAATGTCCTCTTCCCTGGAGCTGAATTCACCCTTTTCATTTTTGATAATGTTAATTTTGTTTTCTTCCTTTTTTTAATCAAATAAAGCAAAGCTTTATCAGTTATTGTTTTTTTTTTTCATGAAACCAGCTCTTAGTTTTATTTATTAGTTCAATAGTTTTCTTGATTTCAATTCCATTAATCTCTCCTTTGTCTTCAGTATGTGTAATTTTGTATTCAATGGGGGATTTTTTAGTTTGTTCTTTTTCTAGTTTTTTTAGTTGCATGCCCAATTCATTGATTTCCTCTTTCTTTATTTTATTTATGCAAGTATTTAGAGATGTAAAACTTCCCCTAATAACTACTTAGACAGAATCCCATAGGTTTGGGTATGTTTTCTCATTATTTTCATTCTCTTGGATGAATTTATTGATTATTTCTTGGATTTATCATTTGACCCACTCATTCTTTAGGATTAGATTATTCAGTTTCCAATTGATTTTTAGTCTATCTTTTTGTGGCCCTTTATTGTATGTAATTTTTATTGCATCATGATCTGAAAAGGATACTTTTTAACATTTCTGCCTTTCTTCACTGGATTGTGAAGTTTTTAAGCCCTTGTACATTGTCAATTTTTGGTGTAGGTGCCAAGTACCAATGAGAAGAAGGTATATTCCTTTCTTTTCCCTTTCAGGTTCCTCCAGAGGTCTGCCATGTCTAACTTTTCTAAAATTTCTCTTCGCCCCTTTAACTTTTTTCTTGTTTATTTTGTGGTTAGATTTATCTAGTTCAGAGAGGGAAAGGTTGAGGTCCCCCACTACTATAGTTTTGCTGCCAATTTCTTCCTGTAACTCCCTTATATTCTCCTCTAAGAATTTGGATGCTATAACTCTTGGTGCATGTATGTCTAGTAATGATATTGCTTCAATGTCTATGGTGCCCTTTAGGGAGATATAATTTCCTTATCTCTTTTAATTAGATCTGTTTTTGGTTTTGCTTTTTCTGTGATAAGGAATGCTACCCCTGCCTTTATTTTTACTTCAGCTGAAGCACAATATATTCTACTCCAGCCCTTTACCTCTACCTTGTCTGTGTCCCTCTGTTTCTTATGTGTTTCTTGTAAAAAACATATCATGGGATTATTGTTTATAATGCATCCTGCTATCTGCTTCTTTTTTTTATAGAAGTTAATTCCATTCACATTCAAAGTTGTAATTACTATTTGTGTTTTTCTCTCCATTATATCCCCCCTGCCTGTTTATTCTTTTCTTTCTTCTTTCTCCCTGTAGCTCCTTACTAGAGTTGTGCTTTTGACCACCACCTACCTCAATCTGCCCCTCCCTTCTATCAGCCCCCCTTCCTTTTCTTTCCTTTTTTTCCTTCTTACTTCTTCCCTCCATTATATCTCTCCCTCCCTTTTCTTTCCCCTTTCTTCTCCAAATGCCTAGGGCAAGTTAGATTTCTATACCTAATTAAGTATGTTATTTCCTCCTTGAGTCCTATCTAATGAGAGTAAAGTTCAAACAATGCTCATTGCCTTCCCTTTTTTCCCTCTTCTGCAATATTGCTTTATGCCTCTTCATGCCATGTAATTTAACCTTTTCTGCCTCCTCCTTTTCTCTTCTCCCAATATAATATTTTTTCAGGCCTTAATTAGATTTTTTATCATCACATCAAAGTCAACTTAAATCCACCCTATCTGTTTGTGTATTTCCCTAGTATGAGATATAATAAACATACAGTTCTCATGAGTTGTGCCATCTTTTCATGTAGGAAAATCTTTTCATTGCCTGTTTACCTTTTTATGCCTCTCTTGAATCTTGTATTTGAAGATGAAATTTTCTGTTGAACTCTGGTCTTTTCATTAGGAAAGGTCTGGAAGTCCCCTATTTCACTGAATGACCATCTCCTTGCCTGAAAGCATGCTCAGTTTTGTTGGGTAGATGATCCTTTGCTGTTATCCAAACCCCTTTGCCTTATGGCACATCTTATTCCAAGCCTCTGAGATTTTATTTTAGAAGCTGCAAAGTTCTGGGTAATCCTGACTGTGGTTCCATTATATTTGAATTGTTTCTTTCTGACTGCTTGAAGTATTTTCTCCTTGATCTGATAAATCTGGAATTTGGCTACAATATTTCTTGGCTTTTTCAGTTTGGGATCTCTTTTAGGAGATGATCTGTGGATTCTTTTAATGACCACTTTATCCTTTGGTTCTAGGTCCACAGGGCAGTTTTCCTTGATCATTTCTTGTATGATATTGTTCAGGCTCTTTTTCTTCATGGTTTTAAGGTAGATCAATAATTCTTAAATTATCTCTCTAGTATCTATATCCAGGTCTGTTGTTTTTCCAATGAGGTATTTTACATTTTCTTCTATTTTTTTTCATTCTTTTTGTTTTGTTTCATTGATTCTTGATGTCTCATAGAGTAATTAGTTTCCACTTCCTAAGTTCTACCTTTTAATGAATTGTTTTAAGTGATTTGCCCAAGGTCACACAGCTAATAAGTGTTAAGTGTCTGAGGTCATATTTGAACTCTCAAGTCCTCCTGACTCCAGGTTCATGCTCTACTCAGTGCTCCACCTAGCTACCCCATCTTATTTGACTTTTAAAATCCTTCTTGAGGTCTTCCAAGAAAGCTTTTTATGCTTGAGGCTACTTCATATTCCCCTTTGAGGTTTCAGATATGGGGATATTGACCATGTTTTCCTCTTCTCAATTTGTTTTGATCTTCTCTGTCACCAATGTATTTCTCTGTGGTCATTGATTTTTTTATTCTTCTTGCTCATGTATTTGCTTTTTTTCCCCTGACTTATAAATCTGATCTCAGCTTTTGGGGCCCAGGGAGCACTGTCCCAGACTTCTTGTTCTGGGGCTAGGGGTATGTTTACTATTTTTATGTGCTTTTACCTTAGGTGCTGGCAGTTGTATGGTGTAGTGGTCTGATAGTTTACCTGGTGCTGAATGGGAGGTAATGTGTACCTGCAGTTGGGACTAGCCTACTCCTCCATCCTGGTACTCAGGATCTCCCTCTGGTTGGGGGGGAGGAGGGGTGCTTGCTGCTGACTTGCTGGGATATCTCCCACCCTGTACTGGTCCCCTTCAGCCACATCAAGAAGGACATTTTCTATTAATTCCCATAACCCCCTGAGCTAAAAGACTGCCAGACCCCATTTTTCTGCTGATTCTACTATTCCAGGATTTTTTCTGGGGCAATATTCTCTGAGTTTTTCAAGGTCAACAAGGGAGAGTGGGAGCAACTTACTGCTTGCTCCACAATCTTGGCTCCTGGACGTTAAATAGGTGACTTTCCATCATTCAATCTGTGGACTGATAGCCCCAGGAGTAACTGCTGCCACTGTTTCAGAACCTAAGACTATTCTTCTCTCTTGCTCAGTTCTGACAGACCCCCCCCTCCTTTTCTGAGAGGTCTGGGAATTTCCTTTGTGCCAGGGATTCAGTTCACTGGGGTCTGCTCTGGCTTTGCTATAGTCAAGTCCACTCTGGTGCAACTTGTGCATTAGACTGAGATTCTCTTCTAGCCTGGTGCAACATATCCTTCCTGTTGACCTTCCCGGTTGTCTTGGGTTAGATATCTGTTACACTCTGTCTCTTTGTGGGTTCTGTCACTCTAGAATTTGATCAGATTCATTTTTTAGAGATATTTGAAAAAGTTTGTGGGAGATCTTAATCACTGCTTTCACTCCACCATCTTTTCTTACTTGATTTTAAAAATCATTTTTGAACTCTTCCAAGAGGACATTTTGGGCTTGAGACCAATTCATATTCACCTTTTAAGGTTTTACATGTAGGCATTTTAACATTGTTGTACTCTCCAGAGTTTATGTGTTGATCTTCCCTCTCACCATAGTAGTTTTTTTTTTTTAAGGTTAGGGTTCTTTTTTGTTTCTTTGCTAATTTTTGAAAGTTGAACTCTGTTCCTGTGATACCTGGGACCATCTCTAGAGCTTCTTGCACTGGGAGGTAGGGACCTGATATCTGGCTTTCTGCACCAAGGCATCTGGGACTGGGCTTGCCCACTGCTCTAGGCCCATTCTAGTCATGCTTATTGTGCACTGGGTTCCAGGGCTAACAGTTTACCTTCTGCACTAGGTCTGGAGTCCGTAGAGTTGGTCTGCTGTGCCACCAGCCTGATGAGCCAAAATCTGAATCTTCAGTTGTTGATCTCCGCTGTGGTTAAGAGCCTCTTGCTAGTTTGCCCAGAAACTGTCTGTACTGTGCTATGCTCCCCCTTTCCCCAAGTGTGATAGACCTTTTCTGAAATCCTTCTAAGTGATCTTAGGCTGAAAAATTGTTTCCCTCTGTCTTTTTGTGAATGCTGTCATTCCAGAATTCTTTTTTTCCCCCAGAATTCTTATAGAGGCTTGGTTTTATGTTCTTTCTGAGAGAAACCAGGGGAGCTCAGGCAATGTCATGACTTCTCTCCATCATCTTGATGTTGCCCATGCTGCTATTGCTTCTCACATAGTGAATCATCTTCTTTTCCCTCTGGGATTTTAGGATCTTAATGTCTCTTAACTTTCCTTTTACATATTTAATCACTCCTGAATGGATCATACTGGATCTTCATCAGGTAATGTACTCTAACCTTGAGTGTTCCACAGAGTTTTGTCCTGGACTCTCTTTTCTCTTGGCTGATTCACCAATACAAACTATGACTATTTCTTAAGCATGTGTAACAAATTTAAATATTTGCAACACTGGGAAGACAAGAGACTAGAATCCACCTCACTTAGTTAAACCTTTTTCTACTTACCAAGTGGAAAGATATAATAATCAAAGTACACCTTAGATTGGAATATTAACTCATTTGTAAAACCTTACAGAGGAGAATGATAGAAGGTTATGCATAGTATTACTGCATAAAACAGCAATAATCAGTAGAGGGAAAAATAAGGTTCTATTAAATTTAGAGATAAACCATTTTAAGCCAAATTATAATGAATGTACTGAAGGAAATAATATGAAGTCTGCGGAAAAATTTGTAAAGATTTATATAATCGTCTTTCATTCTTCAATAATAGAAGTTGCAATATTTGATCTCTAGCATGATGGATCTTGGTGGGTTCCATGAAAGTAGAAATGAAGTTTATAAAATAGACAAAAGTAGTTGCGGTTATTCTTCTAAGTATACACAAGAGATCCATTGGATCATTCAGGTCTTCTATCAAAAACTCTTCCTGAATAAAAGGCCCATTTTTTTTTGCATCACTATTCAGGTCATATGAACAAGTCATCAGCAAGCATTTGTTAATAACCTGCTATGAACCAGGCTATGTGCTAAGATCTCCAGATACCAAATATTTCAGAAGCAACAACAAAACAATAAAGCAAGCAAACAAACAAAAAACCAGCATACCATATAATTGCAATCAAAAGTTATTACAGTTTCCAGAGTTAAGGTTACATGTCATGCAAAGGCAATGCAGAGGCACAGGCTCTGCAGGAAGGCTTTAACATATTACTAATGAAAAAGTAATATGAAATGGAGATGTAAGTTTAGAAAAGGACATATATGTAGGAAGAGTGAGCGATAATTGAATAAACTATGTTTTATTGGTATCCAGTCAATGACTGTAAAGCCAAGCATGAGCAGCTTTCCAGAAGAATGCTACTGTGAAAAGCTTTTCAAGGTTCTGATTACACAGTATAGTGAACAATATATTAAATAACAAATCAGAGCAAAACATTCACAGAAAATCAAGGTACAGCATTCATAACATTACATCTTATCACGGAAAATCAAAATAAAGCATTCACAATAGCTTGTCACTAAAATGGCCACATAGTTTTCACCACAGTGGTCACAAAGTTTTGAACAAAGAATAATCATTTAGTAACTCAATCTTTCAGTCGTGCTTTTGTTTTTTTGCTTTTTGGGGGAGGGTAATTGGGGTTAAGTGACTTGCCCAAGGCCACACAGCTAGTTTTAGTGTTAAATGTCTGAGGCCAGATTTGAACTCAGGTCCTCCTGACTCCAGGGCCAGTGCTCTATTCACTGCACCACCTAGCCCCCCCACATTCAATCATCCTTAAGGAGGTTTGCCTCCTTAAGGGTCACAAAATACAAAAGTCAACGTTCTCCACTCATGGGGCACACCAAGTTACAAATCAATTACTATTCAGTCATTATTCACTATTCAATCATCATAAAATACATAAGCCCTCCACCTCTAGGTCACTAGTAAATTACAATTTCTCAGTCAGTATTCAGTATCCAAGTAAAGTCTTCTTTCAGCTTGACTTGGAGTGGTCTCACAGGTTCCCTGAATCCCCTTCCATAGTTCCACATCCTACCTGGATTCACCAAACTATCACCTGTGTTCAAAGGAAGACAGATCCCAGGTCCTTGTCCAACTCTCCACAAACATCTTGTTCCATGCTGAATCTCAGTGTCCAGTTCACCTTAAATATTTCACATTTGTTCCTGGGAAGTTAAGGCTTAACAAAGCCACAAACAGGTTCATACAAAGCACCAGCATCACAGTCATGCTTCCTCAGTCTGCTGGCCCTTGGACATCTTTGGCAGCTCCCAGAAGCTCTGGCTGGCCCCAGGACTCAGCAGAAGCTCCAGCTGGTTCCCAGAATCAAAATAACTTCACCCAGGTTCCCTAAGTCAAAATTATTCTCTCCAGCCTGGGGGGCCTTTCCTCTTCAGTCTCCCAGCAGCAGCTTCTGCCTCCACAAACCTTGCTCCAAGAAGATCTGTCCAACCAAGCAGGGGATCTCCTTATATACACACAAGTGGCATTAGCTCCTTCCTGTTTCAGACAACCCCTTCCTGTTACATCAGCAACAGGGGCTCATGTCTTCTGTTTCTTTAACAGAGGCTTGATTAATTACCAAGTGCTAAGTACCTGTTACCTTTGATTATACAAAGGGATCTTCAAATTCAAATTACACTACCATTAAAATGTCAAAGCCCTATGGGAAGGCTTCAAGTAGATTAAGTAGATTTCTTCAGAAGTTTTTATAGGAGTACATAGACAAAATTTTCAAACAATACGAAATAGATGTCAATGTTTGTGCACTTCAGTAGTTGAAATAATAGTAATATTCATAATTCATGAATAGGAGAGGTAATACTATTTGTAGATGCTGCACTATTCAAAACACATTGGGAGTACTACATTCAATTCCCTGTACCACATTTTAGGAAAGATAATGAAAAATTAAAATTGTCTTGATATGACCAACAGGTATAGTGAGGGGCTTCCAAATATTTCCATGTCTTGATTGAAATTTAGATATTTATTCCCCCAAAGAGAAAAGTAAGTAAAATAGGATAGCTGTTTGCTACTACTTGAAGCATTATCATTTGTCAAAACAAGGAAACTTGTTTTAATTGACTAAAGAGGACAAAAGTCAGATCAATGAGTAGAAGGTATAATTTCAGCTTGATATTAGAATAAATTTCCTAACAAATTAATGTTCTAAGTTTAAAATTAGTTACTTTAGGAGAAACTGATTTCACCAATATCTCTGAGGGGAAGGTAAATGGCAACATATCAGGAATGTTTTTGAGGGTTTTATTGCTCTGGTATGTGTTGGTTTAGATAGTCTCTGAGGTTCCTTCCAACTTGGAACTTTGTACTCAACTTCCTTAAATCGTACTCAAAAAGAAATTACTGTCCAGGTATGATGGTATATACCTCTAATCCCTGCTATTGAGGAGAGGCTAGTGGATCCCTTGAGTTTGGGATTCTGAGCTGAAGTAGGGCTGAAGCCAGTAAGTCTCACATGCTAAGTCTTGTGCCAGTCTATGTGCCTCCAGGTCAAAGAGGAGCACCAGGGTGCCTACAGAGGAGCAAATTAATTCCAATTGGAAAAGTAGAACAGATTATAATTTTCATGCTCCTCAGAATTGAGATCGGGTCTATTAGAGGCCACTACATTTCCAGTCTGGGAGATATAGAATGACTCACTCTGAAACAAAAAAGAAAGGAAGTGGAAAGAAAAGGAAGGAAAAAGAAAAAAGAAGAGAAAAGGAAAAGAGAGGAAAAGAACAGAGAGGTAAAGGAAAAAAAAAAGATGGATTGTAATGTGCACAGTTGGGAGGATTACCCATATTGGTAGGATCACAGATTCATCTAAGAAAAACATTGCCTGTGAACTTTTCCATTAGACTGTGAGATCCTTGAGAACAGGTGTTGTTTTTCTATTCTTTGTATCACTAGCACTTAGCGGAGTGCCTGTCTCATAGTAGGTACTTAAACATGTTTGCTGACTTGACTATTATCAAAGAAAACCTCAATACAATGAAACAACTTGACTTTTTAAGATCACAACATAGTAAATTTATTTTTAAAATTGAGGAGATGAAGCAAAATGGACAAATTCTGTCTTTTCCTGCTCCATGACATATCAGTGAGGTGTACAGTTCACAACTATCTTCTAAACATGACTGGCTTTCTCCCTTTGGCTTAAACTCTCCAGGTGTTTAATCTATTGCCCCGGGTATTTAGAAAGTAATAGATGAGAACAAGCACAAATTTCCACTTGGCAAAGTATTTCCTTGTAACTTTCTTTTCTTCTGAATGCTTGGGATATGAATTGGTGAAGAATGTAGAACAATTTTGCCCTGTAAGGACTTAATTACCCCTTCATCTTTCGTGTGGACAAAACCAGATCTCTGACTTTGATCTTCTACTTCTGACTAAATTACCAAATCTAGCAATGTCCAGTCAAAGCCTTCTCCCTTCCCCCTCTTTCACTTTGGGTTTTCTACTGAACTGTAATAATCAAGCAGGCCTTCCCTTCCCATTCCAACTTGATAGGTAATAATCACCACTCGAGAGAATTCTGGAAGTCTTCACAACATTGATTGCACTCTCTAAAACATAGACTTTTTTTTAGGTTACACATGTGTATTATCTAATGAAAAAACATTCCCATAGTAGTCATATTGTGAAAGAATATATTTCTCTCCATCCTATCCCACCCCTGTAGCAGCAAGCACCCCAAGCGTCCTCAGGGTTTGCTGCCAATACAGGTTCTTGGATCTGCTTTGATAAAGGAAAGCAACTCAAAATGGGTTAACAAACTTACTTTAATCAGTCAAACATGTATCGTTTACCTAGTTTAGGGGAAAGAGGTCAGCACCCCGAACTTCAGAATATACAGACAGAATTATCAAGACAGAAACAATCAAGTAGACAGATTTCAAAACTGTCCAACCATTACATCCATACCCAATCAACATCTGGGTTTCAACATCTGGGTTTTTCAAAGCCAGGGGGCTCTGGACAATGGCTTCCCAGAATCCAGACCAAATCACAGAACACTTCCCAAAGTGAGCCCCAAAACAAAGCTACACATCAGGGCTTATACAGCCTTCTCCTGGCTCAGAGAATGTAACAACCTTATTCACCCACTGGCCAATCAAAAAGTATCTACTGAAAAACAAGCCTCCCACCCCAGGCTCCAGGTGCACTTTAGCCTAGGGGCAGGGAAGATCTTTAAAATTTACATTACCATTACAACCCCCACTTATTCTATTTTCTCCTTTGACCTTTTCCCTTTTCAAAAGTGTTTGAAAGAAAGACCCTGGCTGTGGGCACTTGTAGGAGGCTGGAGGCTTGGTTCTGGTTTGAGGGTAGAGGGAAGAACTGAAGATATGGGGCAAGAGGCACCGTTTTCCATACCCCAGGGCTAGAGGTGACTACAAATAACAAAGCTATTACCCCAAAAATGTACAGGCAAAGGAGAAGGAATTCAACTATAGAGACCTATTGTGGTAATAGAGATGATGGAGGGTTCATCTACAGAAGAGGAAATTTAAGTAAAAAATCCATAAACAATAATGTCAAATGGTCACCTACCCCAAAAGAATTTATAGAAGACCTTAAAAAAGTCTTTAAAAATCAAATGACAGAAATGGAAGAAAAACTAAAAATTAAAATAAGAATAATCCAAGAAAAACAAGAAGGATATAAAAGGAAAGTCAACCAACTAGAAAAAGAGATCCAGAATCTTAAGGAAGAAAATGACACCTTGAAAATTAGAATTTGGCACAGAGAATCCAGTGAAATTATAAGAGATCAAGAAACAATGAAAAAAAAATATGAATAGTGAGAACACAGAAGAGAAAGTAAAATATCTTATAAGAAAAACAGCAGATTGGGAGAATAGATCAAGAAGAAAAAAATATAAAAGTAATTGGACTAACTGAAAGTTATGATCAGAAAGAGAATATTGATACAGTAATACAAGAAATAATTAAAGAAAATTTTCCTGAAACATTAGAGCAAGGTAGTAAAGTAGACATAGAAAAAAATCCATCTCTTAAAAGAGATCATATGAGGAAAACTCATAGGAATATCATAGTCAAATTCTGAAAGTCCCAGCTCAAGGGAAAATATTAAAAGCATCAAGATTAAAACAATTTAAATATGATGGTGCCACTATTAGAATTACATAAGACCTAGCAGCAGAGACCTTAAAGGAACACAGGTCTTGGAACTCAACACATTGAAGAGCAAATCAACTGGGACTCTGGCCAAAAATATCATACCCTGCAACATTAACTATTATCCTGAATGAAATAAAGGTTTTATTATATAAAATAAAAGTTTATCATTTGATAAACTCTCAGATTTTCAAAACTTTATGAATAACACTCCCCCAAACTTAATAGATAATTTGACCAACAAGAACCAATATAAATATAAGTTACATAAAAAAGACTGATTATAAGGGATCCATAAGGACAGACTGTTTATTTTTTATATATGTAAAATTCATGTCTAAGATTCTTATTAATTATTGAGTAGTTTATAAGAAAGATTGGGAAAAACCTAGGTATTATATAAATTTAAAAAGTAAAACTTTTTAGGAACAGCTAAAAAGAATAATTATTTTACACAAATGTGATTCAAGAGGAAGAATTGATATGAAGGAATTAATGGGGGAGGAGGGCTGGTAGTTCTGGTAACCTACTTTCATCAGGAATAGGTGTAAGAGGGAACATATCTTCCCTTAAATATGTATGTATTTAAAAGAGTATAGAAGTCTTCTAAATTCAGAAGAAACAAACGGTAGGGACATAGGGAGGGGGGAAAGGACAAGGGAGGGATCTTTAGAGAGGAAAGTGAGAGAATAGGGAAATAGGGGTATAGAAGGGTGTTTAGATTTATGGGAATGGGAGGATAGGAGAGGGATCTTTGGAGTGGGGTAGGCAAGTCATAGGAGTGCAAGGTAATGGACAAACGTAGAGGAGCTAGAGGGGATAGGAAACAAGATATATTCATATACATAAAAACAAAGATCAGAAGTAGAATAGGTTTGGAAAGGTATATGGCTTTATTTATATATGTATATGTGTATATCTCTAGCTATGGAGAAAGATATCTAAATTTTACTACAGGTTTCTGGTGGGGATGGGGGAGCATATGTATATATTTATAGCTATAGAGAAACATCTAAACTTTATTGTGGCCTTGGGGAGGATTAGGGGGAAGAAAAAAAGAACAAAGTAAAAAAGTGCACAGCAGGGAAGAAAGAATACTCACAATGAAGCAAAGATGGACAATTCACAACACAACGTGTATTATTTATCATATGAACTTTCTTGAAATGTAAATTTGTTACATATGTTGAATCATCTCTTATCTTTTGCTATGCACATGATATCTTTTATTTTTTCTACTTTGTATTTAAGTTCCAATATTTAAGTTTATGATATGTTTTTGTTTCTTTTCTCTATTCTGTATTTGTCTTCTGGTGCTTTAGTTTAAAATAAAAGTTTTGGATAAAAATTTAAGAAAAAAAAACCCAGAAGTGTGTGCGTCTGACTACTCCCTCCCCCAATCTGACCTCCCTTCTATCATTCCCCCTCCATTATCCCCTTTCCCCTTACTTTCCTGTAGGCTAAGATACCAATTGAGTGTAAATGTTATTCCCTCCTAAAGTCAAATCTAATGAGAGTAAGGTTCACTCACTCCCATTCACCATCCCTGTCTTCCCCTTCATTGCAATAGTTTTTTTTCTTGCCTCTTTTATGTGAGATAATTTACCCTATACTATCTCTCCCTTTCTCCTTCTCCCAATATATTCCTTTCTCACCCCTTAAGTTTTTTAGATATCCATCCCTTCATATTCAACTCACTCTATGTATCTCTCTTTCTTCCTTCTTTCCTTTCTTTCTTTTTCTCTTTCTTTTTCTCTTTCCTTCTTTCCCTCTTTCCCCCTTTCCCTCTTTCCCTCTTTCCCCCTTTCCCCCTTTCCCCCTTTCCTTCTTTCCTTCTTTCCTTCCTTCCTTCCTTCCTTCCTTCCTTCCTTCCTTCCTTCCTTCCTTCCCTCCTCCTTCCCTCCTTCATTCCCTCTCTCCTTCCCTCTTTCCTTCCTTCCTTCCTTCCTTCCTTCCTTCCCTCCTTCCCTCCTTCCTTCCCTCTCTCCTTCCCTCCTTCATTCCCTCTCTCCTTCCCTCCTTCCTTCCTTCCTTCCTTCCTTCCTTCCTTCCTTCCTTCCTTCCTTCCTTCCTTCCTTCCTTCCTTCTTTCTTTTTTTCTAGCTATCTATTTCCTTCAACTACCCTAACAGTGGAAAAGTCTAATGAGCTACAAATATCATCTTTCCATGTGGGAATGTAAACAATTCAACTTTAATAAGTCCATTATGATTTCTCTTTCCTGTTTACCTTTTCATGCTTCTCTTTATTCTTGTATTTGAAAATCAAATTTTCTGTTCAGCTCTTGTCTTTTCATCAAGAATTCCTGAAATCCTTTATTTCATTGAATATCCATTGTCTCCTGAAATATTATACTTAGTTTTGCTGCTAGGTGATTCTTGGTTTTAATCCTAGCTCTTTTGAACTCTGGAACATCATGTTCCAAGGCCATCAGTTCCTTAATGTAGAAGCTGCTAGATCTTCTGTCATCCTGATTGTGTTTCCACAATACTTGGATTGTTTCCTTATAGCTGCTTACAATATTTTCTCCTTGACCTGGGAACTTAAGAATTTGGCTACAATATTCCTAGGAATTCTCTTTTTGGGATCTTTTTCAAGACGAGGATTCTTTCAATGTCTATTGTCCTCTCTGGTTCTAGAATATCAGGGCAGTTTTCCTTGATAATTTCTTGAAATATGATGTCTAGGCTCTTTTTTTTTATCATTACATTCAGGTAGTTGAATAATTTTTCAATTACATCTGCTGAATCTGTTTTCTAGATCAGTGGGTTTTCAAGTGACATATTTCATATTGTCTTCTATATTATTCATTCTTTTGATTCTATTTTATAATTTCTCGATTTCTCATAAAGTCCTTATCTTCCATGTACTCCATTCTAATTTTTAAGGAATCATTTTTAAGTGAGCTTTTAGATAGCATTTCCATTCAGACAATTCTGCTTTTTAAAGCATTCTCCTCTTTGGCTTTTTGGACTTTTCCCATTATGATTAGTCTATTTTTAAGGTGTTGTTTTCTTCATTGTTTTTGGGGGGTCTCCCTTAGCAAGCTGTTGACTCATTTTTCATAATTTGCTTGCATCACTCTCAAATTTTTCCTCTACTTCTCTTATTTGATTTTCAAAATCCTTTTATAGCTCCTCCATGGCCTGTGACCAATTCATATTTTTCTCAGGGCTTTGTTTGTAGTAACGTTGACTTTGCTATCTTCTTCTTATTGCCTGTTTTGATCTTCCTTGTGAAAGTAGATTCTATAGTTTGAATTTTCTATGCTGTTTGCTCATATTCCCAGCAAATAACTTGACTTTTGACCTCTTTGTAAAAGTAGGACTCTGCTTTCAAAGTGGAGAGTGCTCTGTCCCAATTATTAGTGGGTTTGAACAGTTGTTGTTAGAGCTACTCCTAGGCATGGGTAAATTTTCAGTTCTTCTAAGGTAGTAGGATCCGAGGAGAGGTGTTTTCTCCTCTCCTGGTCTATACTCTGATCTGAGAGTGACTCCAAGCATTCTTTTCTTCCTTGGAACTGTGAGGAGAACTCCCTCTCCACAGCTGCCACCAGCTCTGCCATGCCAGTCCTCCTCCTCACCCCAGGATTGGCACCCAAGACTACAACCCAAATACAAGCAGGGCAATGCAAGAGAATCCTACCTCAGTACCAGGAAAGAGATCCCTACAATCTCTCTCTGATCAGCTGCTGGATCCCCCCACCTTCTGTGTATCTGGAGCTCTAGAAGCAGCTGTCACAGCTGCTCCTGCTGCTGCCACCACCACTGCCACCTCTATTGCCTCGGGGTTGGAGCCAGACTGTACTTTTCTGTAGAGTTTCCCAACTGACATTCTACTTTGTCTTTGGAATTTATGAGTTGAAAAGTCAGGAAATCACCACCACTGCCAGTGATTAAGTCCCCTGAGGCCTGTTCCACCCTGGTTTGTGCCAATGTGGACCATACTGAACTGCTTCCTGTTGGCCTTCTGGGTTTTCTTGGGCAGGAGATAAGTTTCATTCTGTCATTTTTTTCATCTGTAGCTCTAGAATTTGCTTTGAGTAATTTTTCACAGAAATTTGGAGTGATTTGGTGGAGAGCTTAAACAATTCCCTGCTTTTACTGCGCCATCTTTAGTCCACTCCCCAACATGGACTTTTTAACTTAGTAAAGGCACTGTTAACTTTGTCAAATATGTTTCCTCTTTCATATAAACGACTTTAATCAATACAGTGCACTTCACACTCTGTCTGGGACTGGCACTTTTTCCTCATAGAGTTTTCATAAGATATCATTTCTTGACATAACTTCTATCAGTGCCAGTTACACCTAGCTCACCAAGTAGCTTCATGTTCTAGATGGACAGTTCTTTGAATGTAATTGATCAATCAGTGTGATCAAATGATCATAGCGTCATAGATTTAGAACAGAAAAGTAACAGGGGTTATATAAATTAAAATTCACAGATAATAATAAGAACAGCCAACATTTATGTAGCTCTTACTATGTCAAACACTGTACCAAGCACTTCACAATTATATGTCAGCTGATTCTCACAACAGTTCTGGGACATATGTGCTATTATTATCTCCATTTTCAGTGGAGAAAACTGATGCAAATAAAGATTAAGTCATTTTGCCAATGTCACACAGCTTATTTTTCTTTCCACACTTCCAAACCACACTCTCCCTTTTGCTTATCAAAAGAATACCTTGCTTCATAATTTACTGAAAATATTGATATCATTCAAATTAAATTCCCCTGTGTATTCTACTTTATACCTATATTTCCTACATATCTTCCTTGACATTAATTCAACACTTTCATTGTTTTCTCCTTTAATCTTCTTTTTAATGAATAGACAGTCAACATCCTTGAGAAGGCCAAATAATCTCTTGGTACCCTGACTCTCTCCTTCTCCTTTTAGGTGCATATCATCTAATAGACTGAGCCACAAATATTCCACCCTTCCTAATCTTTAATATCCTTCCATCTATTGATGTTTTAGCTGCTAAAAAAAACATTATCATGTGTTTCCAAACATACCCTCCAAAAAAGAAAAGCAACATTAATTTTACTCTGACATCTTCTCAGATAAACTAATAGTTGTAGACTGAACTTACATTCTTCTCAATCACTTATCTGCCCCTTTCAGTATGACTTACAATCTCATTAGTTTTCTGGATATATGTTTTTTTTTCAAAGTTAACTTTAGTATGGGCTCTTCTCAGTCTTTTTGCTTCTTGCTTTCTCCACAACATTTGATAGTTTTGACCACCCTCTCCCGTAAACACCTTCTTTCCTCTAGGTGAATGGATACCTATATATTAGTGTAAATACACTTATCACATCTTTGTAATAAAGACTCAGAACTGGAAGGGACATTACAGGACATTACATTATAGTCCACTTCTCTCATTTTTGTGGAAAGTGAGACCCAGATAGATTAGGTTGGCCAAGATGGGTCAGGTAAGGATTAGCAGATTTGGGATTTGAATTCATGTTTTCTACCTCAAAAATCAGCATTCATTCCATTGAACCAACCTGGATCTCCTTTTTTAAAAAGAGCGCTATATGGGATGATACAGGACTACTTCATATACTTGGGTGATATAGAGGAATTAAATAAATGAGAGACTGGGGGTTCTAAAACCATGTTTCCTCTATTTCATAATTTTGCCTATGGCTAGAGTTGTATATCCTTCATCCAGAGAATAAAGAAAGGCAGTGTTTTTGGTGAGGAAAAAAAATATTATAGTCCACTGGGGATTGAAAAACTCTCTGGAAACAGAAACATGCTTTTATATATAAATGATATCTCTGAGCAGAGAATGAAGAGAAAGTAAGCATCTACAATGCATGCATTTGAAGTTGTGTCAGATTTTATGAAGTGGCTTGAATGAAAATTACTGTTAAAATGGGTACTATCTCTGTATTAGAAGAGAAAATATGACATTTCTATCCTCTCTTAATTGCTGTGACCTATTCTCAGCATGAGAGAATCATACTCGGCAACCAAAGACTATAGGGCTGACTTGCTATTTTTAAGGGGGTTCATTGCCTAACACATATTTTCCATTTTGCTGAAACTCTTCAACACAGTGACTAATTTAGACCCATCATAAACCGCCTTGTACCGTACACATGTGCATAGGTAGGGATCCATAAGGTTACTGAACTCTCATCAAAGCCATTCAGAGTTTGGAGTGCCATTCCGCTCGAGTATTGGCCCTTACAAAGGTTACCAGTGGAGAGTAGCATTCTTGTTACATTATTTGTGTTCTTTACAATAGACACTGTGCTTTGCAAATATAGATTTTTACAGATTTTAGTTTTTGATAATAAATTGTTTGACCCTCTGCACAGCAACCCTCTTGTCAGCCTCTCTCTCCATGGAGCACCACTTCAGTTATATTTCTACAGTTTAGAAGCATGTAATTTTTTTATTTGATATTGTTTTAAAATAGGACATTATGATTTAACATCAAGCTTCATAGCAAAAGAGGGACGTTTTGTCTGCAAAACTGATTTGGAGGGGCAATAGAGTGTAGTAAATGCAGTGCTGGCCTTGAGATCAGGACCGCCTGGGCCCAAGTTTTCCCTATAATATGTATGTAAACATGTGTGTCCCTGGGGAAGTCACTTAACTACTGGTAACTCCAGCAACCAAGACTAAAAGTTGCAGAAAGGGGACTGTTCTGCATTAATAGAGGAACTTTTGACATTAGGAGTTCCCAATACTTATGAAATTACCAGTCTCATAAAAACAAACAAAACCCCCCAAAACAAAGAGAAAACATAAAAACCCTGTTGTATATGAGTGTGGGGCACAATATTTTAATGTCCAAGTTACCTTTAATTTTAGAAAATTGTTTGTACCTCAATGGACATTGACTTCTAGAAATCAAGGGCCTTACCTTGAAACAACATTAACCTCCTTTACAGAAGGGATAAAATGTTTGTGTTTAGAAACACTCACTTAACAGAAATCATATAGGCTTAGTAAAATTAATTTTCAATGGTTATGTAAAATTATTCAAAATGTCTATTAGTTTAAATAAATACGAGGCTATTGGAAACAGAAACTAACATTGATAACTGATAACACTGACAAATGATTGAAAAACCTAGGTGTTGGGGTCAAAATTGAAACAAAAGAATCATTACCTCACTTTTTAATCTTAATATTATTCTTTCTTCAAAAGAAAACATCACTTTATTCACCTTAAAAAATTAGAAGTCATTGACTCTTCCTAAATCCAACTTTTATTTTATTGCTTCAATGACTTGATTACTATTTCCTTTTCTTTTCTTTTTTTTAAAGCAATCGGTGTTAAGTAACTTGCTCAAGGTTACACGGCCAGTTATTTCTGGGTGTGGTGCTAAGTATTTGAGCCCAGATGCTAAGTATCTGAGCTGGTGCTCTTACTCGCTGTGCTACCTGGCCACCCCTTGAATACTATTTTCAATAGAATAAATTCCATTTCCACTATATGTTATACTAATACATGCAGCAAATCAGTAGGCCCCTTCTGTTCCATTGTGACCACCATTAACAAATGAATTTTAATATTTAAGAAATATTTCCTTCCTTCTTTCCTTCCTTCCCTTTGCTTCCTACCCCTTTTCTCCTTTCCTCATTCACACTCTATCTGTGATTAACACTTTGTCTTCATAGATTTATTTTTTAATGTTTTGCTGGGTTGGGATTCATAGCATCACAATAATAGCATTTATTTAAAAAGTGATCATCAAAGCTGACAAATTGATTAGCATGCTTTGCTTCATGAGCCTTCATAGAATCCAAATGAAGTAAGGAAGTATCAGTTGTCCTGGTGAGAAAGGTTAAGTAGCCATAATGAAGCTAACTGACCCAAGAAACACAAGTTTAATCATATCTAT
Organism: Petaurus breviceps papuanus; assembly: GCF_028583685.1. Lineage (NCBI taxonomy): Eukaryota > Metazoa > Chordata > Mammalia > Diprotodontia > Petauridae > Petaurus > Petaurus breviceps. The sequence continues at coordinate 751,127 of NW_027185764.1, forward strand.
CTATTTTTATGTCTAAGACAAGTAATACACAACATGTTCAAGACAAATATACCCTCCAATCATCTTCTTAACTCTTATACTTCTTTTTGAAGGGGTAAGGAAGGTTGAAGATGGGTCTGAGCTAGGAAAAAGTTCACCTGGGTATTGGTATGAGAAAGAAAGAAGCTGCAGTCTAGCAGCTGCCTATTTTTTTTTCTATTTCTATAACTAACTAGCTTTCTAAGGAGAAGCACAGTTGTTTCTCTGTTGTCTAATGACTATAAGCACTGTCAACATCCCTTAAATTTTCCACTATTGGATAAAGATTCTGTTACCATGCCTAAGATATGATTCTTTACAAATTGTTGGTAGGAACCTGCATTGAAATATAAGTTCTAGGAGAATGACTACCTATTATAATGTTCCAGAGGTGTTAAGTCAGAATATGCGAATATGTTGGAGGTTATGAGAACTAGACCTTTATTCTGGTCTTGTGCTCTTAAGACTAAGTTTAATCTGGTAGGATATGATCCCAGTGAAATTTATTGCCCTCATTTCAATAAATGTCGATGGGCAGCAAGTATGTAAATAAAGTTCATCAGAAACTATTTCAATTTTTCATTAAAACACTTGCAACAAAAACCCATTCCAAAATGCTATATAATATTTGTCATCTCCAGCTTTCTCCCTGATGTGTTTAAATTCTTTTAAAGCATATATAAAATGGGTATAGTGCCAGGCCTGGAGTCAGGAGGATCTGAGTTCAAATCGGACCTCAGATACGTGCTAGTTGTGTGACCCTGGGCAAATCACTTCACCTGTTTGTTTCAGTGTCTTTATTTGAAAAATGGTAATAATAATTGCATCTTCCCATCACAGAGTTGTGAGAATCAAATGAGCAAATAAGTATAAAGAAGTCAAATGAGATAATTTTAAATTCCTTAATACACTTATGTTGTTAGTGCTATGTAAGTGTTTATTACTATTATCTAAAACAAAGAGCAAACACATAAAGTGTTGTAGACTTTAATGACTCAAATCAACATAAAATTATTTTATTTTTACCTTAGACACATAAAGAATGGTCAGCCAGTTATTGGCAATGACTAGATTGAATTGGTTGAGGTGCAATTGAGAAAAGAGAGATGTGATTATGTACTAAATTTGGGTCAAGTGTGTGAGCAAGACCTTGGACAAGTCATTAAAACTCTGTGGCTCAGTTACCTTAGCTCTAAAATGAGATTTCACTAGATGACTTCGAATCCTTGGTAGCTCTAAGTCATAAGATACACTAAAGTGCAACAAGAATCCTCTCCACCTCTGCAAAAAAGACAAGCTCACCATTCAACCTGCACACCTTGTCAAGAGTAATGTGTTAGTATCTAGCTCTGATTTACTTTCACTTTAAACTGGAGGCAATTGTAAAATCTTTTATAGTGGCAATTCCAAATCTCTGTCTACACCGTGGGTGTCAGCTGCTCTGGGGATAGTTAGGGGACAGAAGAACAATAGAGGACAGTGCAGTACTCTGCCAAACTTCAAATCATAGTAGGAACTGCCGATGTGAGCAGGAGAAATGCAGGAAGGCTTTAGGAGAGAGGGAAGGCAATAAGGTAATAATCCACCATGAGTCTACGTACAGTTGCAGAGGGACAATCAGTTGAGAGGTGCTAGGGTAAGGATATTGCTGTAGCCACCTCCTTCCCTCCCGCCCCTGTTCCCGGACCTTTCCTGTTTGAGTTTTAAGGTTGTAGTTCCTTGTGTTCAAAGGAAAGCTAAAGAATAAAGGGGTAGGTGTTCAAGACTTAAACACAGTTAAGATGTTCTTTTCCATAGTCACTAGCTGGGGAACTATTTTCCTGAATAGAAATAAGCATGAACTAGTGGAGATAGGCTGAGAAATACATAAAAATCAAAGCAAATGGGGCTTGGAAGAAAAATATCACTTTATCCTGGGAGAGAATGTGACAAAAAGCAAAATATACTAACATCTACTGAGAGTAGGAAGAGGCAAGAGCTTCTGGAAACAGCGTTGTACAGACAGATTGGGATTCTGATGTGGACAGCCTCCCCAGGCCAGTACTGTAAGTCACCAAAACTATATAGAACTCTGAGGGCAAGGAGAATCACTGGGAGTAAGTACTTTCTATTGGCTTCCTTGAAAACATTATATTTGTTTTCATTAGTTTGTAGATACCATTTTTATTTTGTTGTGAGGAGATTTGGTTAGTACTGTTGATACATAAAGGAGAGGGGGAGGGATCATATATTGAATTTCCTAGATAATTTGGGTAGGAACAACTAGCCACAGAATTCCTCCATACTGAAACTGGGTTTTTGTGAGAATAGGGATCTTCTGACACAAAAGTTAGATGCCAGTTTAAAGCTAGAAATTTTTACCCAGGGCAAGTGAAAAAAATAGTTATTGCATTCAAGGAGGGGTATTAAAATGCTAGGACACTTCAAAGATATTTCTGGAGAATGTGACTGCATTGGAACAAGCAAGAGAAAAACTTATGTAGGATGGAAAAGAAGTGTGTGAACTGATAGATTCACCTTTCAATTAATTATTCTTGTTAAGTTGTAAGCTCAGTTGTTTCATTGTTGTCAGAGCAATGCAAATGTTGTAAATTCCCTCTATACTTTTACAATCTGGGAGCAAATTTTAGGTCACAATTGTTATATTTATACTCTGGAAAGAGTTTCTCAAGAAAGCTAGTCATTCATTTACATAAGAACATTGACACATGTTCGTGGGTCTTTGATGCTATTGTGATAGTCTTTCTTCTTTACTCAGTTTCCGTAGAAGCAATGAAGAAAATGGATAACATACATGAATAAAATCATTCAATAGTTTCTTCATATAAAGAAAAGTATTTTGGGAATTTTTTAACTTCTCTTTTTGTAACAGAGTACCTTATACAAAGTTATAATCTGACCATATTATTGTGGTGTGCAGTTAACTTTGAATTTTTAAATATGCCACTCATGGAATGTAAGCTCTGGTTGGCTCTACCACATTGGAAAGACCTGGGGTATCATCCTAGCACTGGCCAAGGTTGTAACAAGGACCATTTTAGCTAAGTATTGTAAAAGACATCTTCAGAAGACTGGAAACATTATGATGAAATCTTTTTTTTGTAAAGCAAAACACTTCATGAAACAAAAGTTCCTTCTTTCTTTCTTTTTTTCTTTCTTCCCTTCCTTCCTTCCTTCCTTCCTTCCTTCCTTCCTTCCTTCCTTCCT
>NW_027185764.1:754361-770216 GCF_028583685.1 Petaurus breviceps papuanus
TTCCTTCCTTCCTTCCTTCCTTCCTTCCTTCCTTCCTTCCTTCCTTCTTTTCTTCCTTCCTTCCTTCCGAAATACAAGAAAAGGGACAGGGAGTGCTAAGAATCACACTGTTTTTATGATATCAATAAAAATTATTTGGACTATTGATACTCTTAATGGGAGGTCATTTTTTAAATTACCAGTCAGTGGATTTATTGTTAGAGAATCTAAATCATATTAATCTTCATATTCTTGCCTTTAACCAGATTGGAAGAAAGAAGGAACTTATAGCTAAATTTAAGTGTAGCTCACAGATGCTCACATATAGGCTAAAGAAAGAATTTAGCAGAGAGAATTTTATCATGTTCCCAAAGGCAACATGGAGCACCATTTCATGAAATGTTTGGCAATCATTCACTGAGATACTTATGACTAGTGTTTGCCAAAAGATCACCATGAAAATAATCCCAGTTTATCTACCAGCATTAATTGCTTGATATACAGTGGTTCAGACATTTTTTGAACAACTTAATAAAACTTTTCAATTTAAATCAACAGACATTCAGGTGGTACAGAGATTAGAATATATGAGAATGGAGACAAATTAAGGGACAATCAGCATTCAGAAAGAGTGAATGAGAGGGATAAAAGCCTTGAACAACTCTTTCTTAGATAAAAGTATTGGATGACACTGGACATGCTGAGCACCAAATAAAACAATGACAAAATCTACCTAATATTTTAACAAATAGTTAAAGATGTCTTGTTCGTGTAGAAGTTATTTCTGAACCAGTTATCTGTGTGTAGTCAAACTAGTTAGAGCAAAGAAGAAAACTAGTTCAAAATAAAAAAAAATTAAAATGAGAAAAAAGATATGGCATGCAATTGGAACAGCTTTAGCCAGAGGTATTAATCAAGAGTCATTTAACAAGCATTTATTAAGTGTTTACTATATGCTAAGCTCTGGGGACACAACAACAACATCAAAACACTTTATGCTTCCAAGGTTCTTATATTTTAAAAGAGGAGATAACATATATTAAAAAAACATACAAAGCAAATGGAGATTAGATGGAAGGGGTACACTAGCGATTATAGGAGAGTGGGGACCAAGCTTTCTGTATGGTAGGACTTGCTCTGAATTTTGAAAGAAACCAAATATTCTAAGATTCAGAGGTTGGGATGGAATCCATTGCAGGCATAGGGAATAGAAGCAGAGATGAAGTTGGCATGTTGTGTAGGAGAGTATAGATGGTTGAGAATAGTGTATAAGAAAAGTACAAAATTAGAAAGGAGACAGGATATGACAAGGTTTAAATGGCAAATAATGGAATTTATATTTGATTCTGGTGGTAATAGAGAGCCAGAAGAATTCTTTATTTATTTTTAAAATTTTATTTATTTATTTATTTATTTTAGTTTTCAACATTCATTTCCACAAGGTTTCTAATTCCAAATTTTCTCCCCATCTCTCCCTATCCCCACTGCAAGATGGCAGGCATACTGATTACCCCTTTCCCCAATCTTCCCCATCTTCTATTTCCCCCTATCCGCTTCTGACCCCCTTTCCCCTTACTTCCTTTATTATTTTTTTAAAGCAATTGGGGTTAAGTAACTTGCTCAAGGTTACACAGCCAGGTGTTTCTGGGTGGGTGCTAAGTCTCTGAGCCCGGATTTGATCCCAGGTCATCCCAACTCTGGGGCCAGTGCTCTTACTCGCTGTGCTACATGGCCGCCCCCCCCCCTTACTTTCTTATAGGGCAAGATGAATGTCTATACCCTATTGCCTGTATATTTATTTCCATGTTGCATGTAGAAACAATTTTTAAAAATTTGTTTTTAATTCTTTGAGTTCCAGATTCTCTCATCCTTACTCACCCCCATTGAGAAGACAAGCAATTCAATACAGGTTATATATGTGTAGTTATGTAAAACATTTCCATCGTAGTCATATTGTGAAAGACTAACTATATTTCCCTCCATCCTATCCCACCATCCCTTTATTCTATTTTCTCCTTTGTCTCTATCACAAGGATTTATTGAGAAGAGAAGTGGCATGGTAAGAACTATGTTTTAGGAAGTTCAAATTGGCAGCCTCATGGAGGATGGGATTAGATTGGAGAGAGACTTCAGAGAGAAAAAAAAAATGGAAGATTGTTGCAACAGTCCAGGCAAAAAGCAAGGGGAGCCTGCTTTAAAGTGATGTCTGTGTGAGTGGAAAAAAGAGAATTTATGTGAGAGTCATCATGGAAATAACTTATCAGAGAATATGGAAGAGAATCACAGAGAATGGGCTAGCATAAATCTTTGCAATCTGCATTATTGGAGAGAACGCCCAAATTTATGATATCACATATCCATTTGAGGGTATTTGAGTAACAGACTGCACTAGTTCAGAGCCAGGAATTAAGAATTCATTGGATTGAATTGATTCCGTGGCATTAGTTTGCTGTGTATACCAGGAATAGGAACTAGGACTTTCAGTTATCCAAAGTATGGAGAGCAGCATATGCTCACTTGAGACTCACCAGGCCTTCAGAGATCCATAAAGGTGGATGCTTTATTGAAAGTTACACCTTTACCATCTTTGATCACTTTTAATCTCAAGAGATGAGCTTAATAGGAAGGAGAGTTTATGTTTAAAGGAGAATATAGACACAGGATAGCAGAAAATTTATTTAGACATCAGCTGTTGGGTGGACAGCATGGGCAATCAGACACTTTCACCAAGGAATAATAGAATAGATGGGTTCAACTCCAGAAAGGAGTTGAGCAGTCTCATGCTGTTGCTTGCATGGTGGAACCAAATAGTGTCAAATGTAATGCCAAATGGCTATTTGGTGTGAATACCAAAATAGTAGTAGTAACAACAGTAGCAGTAGCAGCAGCAGTAGTAGTAATAGTGTGTTTGTGCAAATGAAGGAAACATGAAACTAGTAGACATGAATGACATTAACTTTGGACCATATCCTATGTATTTTTTATTTCTTTTACTATGAAATTTTGGGGAATTTTAAAATAATTTGGCTATCCTTAACAAATCTAGGGGCTAAGCACTTGACTTTTAAATATATTGTCTTAATGTAACATAGGTATAAATGAAATCCAAATGTGACTTCAAGAAGATTTTGGAAAATATCTAAATATCCTTGGCTCTTTCTGACCTACATCTCCTCTGTCTCTGTCTCTCTCTGTCTCTGTCTCTCTCTGTCTCTGTCTCTGTCTCTCTGTCTCTCTCTCTCTGTCTCTGTCTCTCTGTCTCTCTCAAATAAAATTGGACAAAGTGAAAAATTTGGTTCAATAAAAATGTGGCCGATTCATTTTAATTAGCATTGGTGAAGAACCTTACCCATCATAAAGAAAACCATGAACTTCAAGCTGTAAATTTTAATGTATATTTTTCTTCCCCAATGACATTTGGAATACAAATAGAGAAACAGAAGCAACTGCCCTACAGAAAAAAAGAGCATATATTTCAATGCACAATTCAGCACTGCCTGCATTAGTCAGAGATGCCATGGCAATAACCTGACCTATTGTTAGAAAAATAGCAAGTACATTTTTCATTGTTCCCTCTTGGGAATCTATGCCAACCAATATTGATTCTGAGAGATCAGAACTTCTATTAGAATGCTCCAGTCTTTTGGTTTATAATTATTTCATCCCAACAATGAGGTAATTTAGATTTGTGAAGGCAAATTGATGGATTTTTAGCAAGAAGATAAGTAAGCCTGCTTACGACTGAGTTGGTGTCCTATGGCTTTTTTGCTCTCATTCAATATTGGAGCAGAAAATCACTTGGATATGTTGCTTGTTGTGGGGCTTTTATTTTATTTGCCACTATCTGGTTTGGGAAAGCATTGATTTTGTTATTTTCAGGAGTGTGATATGATGGAGTGTAACCTCAGGACTTGATGTGACACAGTATAATTCAGAGTGATAGGTTGGAACTCATACAGCTATGGCACATGATGTGATGTGAAAGGGTTGCAAAAGACAGAGGGAAGGAGGAGTAAATATCTGTAAAAGACAGCTTGTGGAGGGGCAAAAAGGTACTCCTGAGATCCTTCAGTGGGAAGACTTTCAGATTTCTTCGTGGGATGGAGAGTAGCAGCTATTTTTGTCATAAGTTATTTTCTCCATGACACAATATGTAATAAAACCACAACTCTGTGTTGTCCCACAATTCCTAGCAATCTTGTTTACAACATTCAAAAACCCACAGAAAGGGATGGAAAAAAAAATTCAGGCAAGCTGGGGAATTGTGTGATACTCTATTCTTCGGGACTGCTACTGTATCAGTCCCAACTAATAGAAGATAAATGATGGCTGGGAGAAAATGTAAGGGAAATAAAAAAGCTGATGAGGCTGTTTCTTCAAAAGAACTGTTCTCTTTCCATCTTTTTAATCTTTTTTTAGTCATCTGTTTCATCTTCCTGTGAGACATCCCAGTGCTCAATTCCCTCCAAGCCTACCCCACGTGCCATGGTGCCTGTAAGACTAAATCTAAGCTTAGTGCTTGAACTGGGGGAGTGTAAGGATGATATCAGTCTTTTTAATTTTCAACGGTCTTGGAAGGTAGTATTGAAATGTGACTGACAGGGAAGATGTAAGTCTCACTAAAAAAAGCCAAGCTTCAACTATCTTTAGAACAAAAGACAGTCTGAGATGTTTACTTGCTATTTCAAGGGTCCAGTGCTTTCCTGATCTCTTGTTCCAATTCTTTTATTTCCTTCTTTTCCCCTCCTAACGCTTTTCTTACCACACACTCACCTTGCTGTCTTGATATTCAGAAATACTTATTATCTAAACATTATTCATGTAGTTTTAAAGTTCATTCCATGGTACCCTAAATCCTTGAGAAGGAAAGTGCTATAAAAAAGAAATTATTATGATTACTACTAACAGAGACATTAATGACAGCAATAGTAATAATGACAGAAATAATTATGATGGAAAACAGTGCCCAAGTCACTAAGAAGTGATTGAACTTGCAGAAGGGTGAAATTTTAATTTTTAATTTTTTTTTTACTTTTCAGTCTAAACCTGTGATTTTATTTGTAGAGGTTTCTCCCAATATGGGGACTTCACCTACTGATGGAGATCAGTAATGTTCTATAACTAATAAACTTAGACAGTTGTGTGGGATACCAAAAGTTTAAGCAGCTTGCTTAGTTACAAATACTGTGCTACTATATGTCAGAGGGAGAAATTGAACCCAGATCTTCAAGACTCAAAAGTTGTCTCTCTATCCATTATATAACAGTGCATCTCTCAGCTTGAATAAGGCTTAGAAATGAGCCCTAGTTTCAATCCAGGCCAAACCAAACTCTATCTCTTGATTTATGTTAATTGTAGCTGAAAACTTAATCCCCAATGCCTTGGTCTTTGCATCCCTTAATTTGGTATTCATTCTCTCTCACTCTCTGGTAATTACTGTACTATGTCCTGCCCACCCAGCTGTGTTCCAGGATTGCTACCTATCTTCTGCTGAGCTGAGCACTCCTTTCCTATGGCTTAGTGGCCTCTAGGTAAACTCAAAAGGCTGTACCTTATTTCCTTAGTGAAGCAAAAATTGGAATGATGACTTTTTTTCTTTTGTAGGATATAAAGAATTGATGTTGAAGGAGGATTGGGGAAATGATTTCAGCAAATCATGACACTTGTGTTCAGAATGAAACTGTAGAGATTATGCAATCTGATGCTGTCATTTTAAATATGAAGAAACTGAGGCCCAGCAAAATTAAGCAGGTTGAATTTAGCTGTCATTTAAATCTGTGTCCAAGATAGGTGAGTTTCTTTGGACTCAAAACATCTTCAGTTTTCTCTTCTATCTTTCATAAGGGTTATCAATAAGTGTTGGTTGAATAAAATGTTCCTCAAATCTTCATTATCGTAATAACATTCTGTCTTGGGGAAAAGTAACCCTCAGTTCATATCCCTTTTAGAGCAGTATGTTGAGAAATTCTATTTGAAAATTCCTTCTTTTTGTTGAAACTTGCCCTTCATTCCACCCCAAGGTCTAAAAGTATGCTTTTCAGAACAGTCACATAGGGAGAAATAGTACTGTATTCATAAATCACCAATTTATGAACCATGGAGGATTGTTTAATTGCCTTCTACAAGTCATAGATGCTCTGATTATGGCTCGTTTCATATTTGGTATGGCAGACACATAGTTCAACACTGAATCTGTTCTCAGTGTTTCAGCTTTATAGAACCTGCTAGGATTTATACACTGTTCTCAAAGATTCTAAGAGTTCACAATCACTTCCACACTACGATGAGACATTGGGGTAGAATTTGTGGGAGAAATTAACTCACTGAAAGGAAAAAAAAAGTGTGAATTGGGTTTATCATGAATTCATAGAATCCCTGATTTGGAAGAGTCTCCAAAGGCCAATTAATGCAATCCGTACATGAAAAAAGAATGCAATGCATCATGGCTGACAATGACAACTTTTACTTAAAGATTTGTAATGAGGGGTATCCACTGCCTTCCACAGAGCTAATTCTTTTTGATAATTCTTATTAGTAGAAAATGTTCCCTTATTTCAAGTTTAAATTTGCCTTTTTTTGTAATTTCCAGTAACTGGGAGTGTTCTGTACTTTGGGGCCAAGGAAAATATGTTTATACATTAATGTCTGATTTTGTTTAAACTGGCATTAAGATTTCACTACTATGGGGAGCTGACATTGAAAAATTCCTTCCTCCTATTCGGATTAGCACTTGGTCTGCAAATTCTAGGCTTAGCAAGTTGCTAAGTATCTCTGCAGGGTCATACTTTCAAATTGTCAGGGGTTAGACTTGAACTCATATCTTGAAACAAAGGCCAACTGTATTGTCTACTTCGAATTGCATGTTTTTATTATAAAATATGCTAGTACCTGAAGCCAACTGTGAAGTCATAGTACAGTAGAAAAAGCACTTGCTTTGGAGATAGAGGACCAATGTTCAAATCTTGTTATAATACTGCTTATATGATCTCAAATATATCACAATCCCATGGGCCTCAGTTTCCCTATTTATAAAATATGGAGTCTGTGATTCCTTTCAACTCTAGCTCTATGATCCTATATTGGATACACTCTAACAAGACCTCTCTTCTACAGTTCTTTCAAAGGATCTTCACAAAGCATAATCTCAAGGTCCTTTACCATTTTGATTGCTCTCTTCAAAATGCTAACTAGAATATTAGGGTCTTTTGTTTTCAGTACCCTCCCATTCCTTTTCTGTGCTGTGTCCTTCATATCTTTGCATATTCCCCATTTTGAAACCAGATTTTAGCACCCTATAAAATGAGGGAAAACATGATCAGCTAACAAATTCACTTAGCTATAATCCCTTAAAAGAGTTGCAGTTTCGCTGGCAGGGATACTCTTACTATCAGTTCTCATTTTTATATTATCTTTGTGATACCAAAGTACTATGCAGGCTGTTCTTCCAGGGTCTCTCATTCACACTGTATGACTGAATCACATACTTTACTAATTACATATCTTTTATTTTGTAGCTTCATTTATGATGAAGATGTCAAGATGAATGTTTCAGTTCCTCTGTTGGAAAATTGTTCCTTACATAAGAGGCTGTATTTTCTAGCTCACTACCTTTTCACTAGCTATCTATCACTCATTCTCCCTCCTCATCTCCATCTCAGGTATTGCCTAGCTTCCTTTAGGTTCCAGATAAATTCTGTCTTCTGCAGGAAGCCTTTCCAGATTCTCCTGCTATGAATACCTTCCCTTTAAGATGAGCTCTAATTCAATCTGACTATTATCTGGATTACACAGTCAGTTCTGAGGTAACTAGACAGACACTTTCCCCCCAAAACAATTATTCTGTATAAAAATCAAACAATAGAAAAAAAAACATAAGGCTTATAGGGAAAAGAGGACTGGGACAAACATTGAAAACCTTCATCAGAGATGCAAAAAAAAACTTTATAAAGACAGGAATCTAATGAAAATGTTAATACATTTGTGTACACGTTAAATAGTTAAGACATTAAAATAAAATATTGAAACAGATTATCATAAATTTCACAGCTTCAGGCTTTCTGCAGCTTCTAGCTCCTGATCTACCTGTACCCCAATTGTCACAGCCAGGCCAGTAAAGTCCTCCCTAATTTAGGTAGGACACAACTTCAGGCCACAGGAATCAAGGCCGTGACAGAAAATTGAGAGAGAAGACAGGGATGAGCCTTTCTCTTCCTACAGACCCTATTGCAGCAGAAGAATAAATATGGCACTTTACACGACAAAAACTTGAAATTTGCTTTTGGAAGTGGGCATTGGAAGGAGTGTAGCTTGTGAGTTATTCAGAAGTAGTTCAGTTTCCTGCATCCTTGATGTTTTTCATGGAAATAATCACACATAATCAAACTTGATGCTCAAAACATTTCCAAATCAATTGAGCTAGAACAAATATATATGTGTATGTATATATATATATATATATATTCCAAAACAAACATTACAGCAGAATTGACTGTAATAATTTTCATATTGTCTCCTCCATTAAACTGTGACATCCTTGATGGTAAGGATTATTTCCCCCCTTTATATGTCTAGTTTGTAACACGATACACATAATAGGTGCTTCATCAATGCCTGTTGATTGATTTTCAACTTACTCATCATTAGATAGGAATTACATTCCATTTAAAAATATAGCATTAGTATTTATACATGGTAATAAAATATGTAATTCATTTCGTGTGATAAAGTAATCATAGCATTTATATAATACTTTCAGGTTTTGAAAGTAATTTACGTGATATTTCATTTGAACAAAAAATGTGTATTATGCATCAAAAACCATGAACCATTTACTTCATGAAGCGTTCATGTGAATTGGACATTTGTGATGCACATACCTATGCACTGTGATTCCTAGTCTATTGAATAGAAGTCCTCTTAGATAAGTGACTACAAAGAAGTCTTTCTCTGTACAGCTCTTGAAAATGGTCAGTAGGTACTTGACTCTATGTTATAGTAAATGTAGCCAGGAAAGTATATTGAAGCTCTCTTACTATGGCAGTAAAGTGTGCTGAAGTTTTTTCCTTTTTCGTTATGCTGTTTGCAGCTATGAAGAACTTTCCACAAGATCATTGGGCAAGGGATTTAAAGTTGGAAAGGATTTTAGAGGACATTTATTCCAGTCCCCACATGTTATAGATGAAGAAATTATGGTTCAGGGAATTCGGATGATTTGCCCATGTTCAAACAGGGAGTAAATGGGAGAGTCAGAATTCAAATTCAAAACCTCTGACTCCTTGGGGGCAGCTAGGTGGTGCAGTGAATAGAGCACCAGCCCTGGAGTCAAGGGGACCTGAATTCAAACCCAGCCTCAGGCACTTAACACAAAAAAAATAGCCACGTGACCTTGGCCAAGTCACCCCAATTGCCCTACTCCTCTCCCCCCCCCCCGTCCAAAAACCAAAAAAACCTTTGACTAATCCAGTACCCTTTCAACTATGTTATATGATCCCAATTTAAACTACAACACAATCTTGGGAAATGACCAGTTGGGTCCCCAGGAGGCAGCTTCTACTACTCGCAGATTGTTGTTTGTCCTTCATTCTTGACGAGTACCAGTGACATCAGCAGGGTGATATTTTGACTTATTTCCTCCTCTGCTTCTTCCTTCTCCTTCCCTTCCTCTTGCTCATCCTTCTCATACCTTTGCATGTGGGTGCTCTGTCCAAAGGAATATAAATTTTGATTGCTTATACTTTGCAAGGGATCTTGGGGTTTGGGGGTGAGATTTTTTTTGTCCCCATTTATTTTACCATTTTTTAAAAACTGTGACAATTAACTCCTTTGTCTCACATAGTTTTCATTATGATTTCTTGAAATAAAGCTCTGGGAAACCAGACTTTATTAAAGCTCATTAAGATTCAAATGGAGCTACTTGACTATGCCTTTAAACTCCAATCACTCTGGCTTTTCTTATTGACCAATAATAGGTTCCAGCTAGAACCTCACTTGTTCCTTGTTTGGGTTTTGATGTCTCAGGGTGAGTGGAAATAGCAACTGTTTCTACTCTGACCAGATACTCTGAAGGTCTTTCCCTCCTAGATAAATTGTTTTGTGATGGCAAACTAGACCATTCTTCCCTCTTTTCCTACCTAGGCTTTAATTACTACATGGACATTGTCTCAGACAAACTGAGACCTGGGAAAGATGTTAGCTTAAAAAGGCCAAGGTCTCCTACTGCATCTGGGGCCATCACCAGTCATCCTGACCTGTGTCTTACCCCTGGACTCAGATGACCCTGGAGGAGAGAGTGAGGTTGATGACCTTGCATATTACTGTCTCAAATCCAATTCATTTGAAAGTCAAGGCATCACCCTGCTGATGTCATTGATCCTCTTCAAGACGGAAGGATGAAAAACAGCAATAGAATCTTAGTTAACTAGCACCTGGACCACATCTGGAACTTTGTATTCAGGCCTGGGCAATATATTTTAAGATGGACATTAAGAAGTGGAAGAATGTTTTGTACAGCACAGCAACCAATATAGTAAGGAATGCATTAACACTATGTGAGGATTAGATGAGGTTGTTTAATCTATATAAGAGAAGATTTGTGTGATGGGAGGAGATGGTGCAAATATTTCAACTTGATATTAGGAAAATGTTTCCTTACAATTACAATTATACAAAAGTAGAATGGGCTTCATTAGGAGTACCATTCTCATTAGAAATTTTCCTACCAAAGGCTAGATGATCAATTGCCAGATATTTTGAAGAGTGCATTTTTATTCAGGTACAGGTTGTATTAGAGAGCCTCTGAGGTCCCTTACATTGTTGACATTCTGTGAATGTATAAACAACTATACAATCTCTGAATGTATAAACCGTCAATCAACTGGCATTATGCCAGGTATTAAGATATATTCAATGCACAGGTAGTTGGGTGGTGTAGTGGCTTGAATGATGAACCTGGAGTCAGGAAGATCTAAATCCAAATTCTACCTCAGATTATTTCTAACTGTGTGACTCTGGGAAATTCATTTAAACTCTGTTTGCCTCAGTTTTATCATCTGTAAAATATTGATAATAATAACATCTAATAGGGGCGGCCAGGTGGCTCAGCGAGTAAGAGCACCAGCTCCAGTGTCGGGATGACCTGGGGGATCAAATCCGGGGTCAGATACTCAGCACCACACCCAGAAATAACTGGCCGTGTAATCTTGAGCAAGTTACTTAACCCTGATTGCTTTAAAAAAAATAATAACACCTAATTCCAAGATTTCTTAGGGGGATAAAATGAGATTTTTGTAAAGGGTTCTGCAAAACTCTATATAGATGCTAACTCTTACTAGCTATTAAGGATAACTCTAATAGAAATTATATTTCAATAACTACATAGGAAGCATCCATATTCATGAATTGAATTGAACTGATATGAAGCATTCAGGAAAAGATACAGCTCCTTTTATTAAAGGTGGTGAGTTAGGGATGTTCCTCAGGGAGGTGGAGGCATCTGTGTTGGAACTTGACAGGGGGAAGATTTTCAATTCGTGAAAATACTAGAAGTGACTATTGCAAATTTAAAAGAGATACTTGATAGAAAGTGAATACATGTCCCATGAAGCTCTGGGTTCCAAATATGAGTTTGATGGGGAAAAGTTGAGATAATGCTTCCTGTTGTGCTGTAACCAAAGTATGGACCAGTCAATGGATGGATAATATAAAGGTCATTGCTGGGCTTCCGCAATTAATAACAATTTCTTTAGTCATTACATTTGACAGGAAGCTAGGAAATGAGACATGTTGGCTGTTGAAAATCTGGGCAACTACCACATTAATTGGGAAAGAGAGCCAGATTGTGAAAGTCATTGTACACCAGGCTAAGGAAATGTCTTTTACTCAATGATTATTATAAATGACTTTATATATTGCCTTACATATATATTCTCATTTAAGTTTCACGACAATCATACAAAAGAAATACTTCAGCTAGTCTAAATGTTGTACCTGCATTGTGAGGATCAGATTCTGGAAATGGTGATGGTAATCTAAGTCAATTCTTCTTCAAAATTCATGATTCTTAGAGATATGATCTTCTTGTGCAGTAAAAAGAAAAAGAATTTTGGAGGGAGAATGTGATTCTCCATTTTTTTTCAGGGCTATTTGAGAAGAAGCAATATGAGTGGTTTTGAGGGGTTGTTCCATACCAAGAGGCTTATTTGGTAGCAACTACTTCTTGGATGCATGGACAAGGAGAGAAGTTTTCCTGCCTTCTTCTTCCTGTGACAATATGGTTCAGGTTACAAAATCTCATGAGTTCTGGGAAAGAATCTGATTTGCTTAGTGCAGCAATTTCTATAGTCTTAAATTTCTATGTTCGTACTATTTTTTTTACTATGTTTGTAAATTCAAACAGTACATTATCTTACTTTTAGAGATAAGAAAGTAATGTTCAAAGAGGTTCAATGATGAACTTCATAACACAAAAAGTAAATGACAAAAAATATTTTTTTTGTGTGTGATTCCAAGTTCAGAACTTACTAACTATGCCATGGTGCCACTTGGTAGACAGTAGAGAATCACTAAAGGTTTTTGATGAAGGTCTAATGTGACCAAACCTCTGTAATTTGAAAAATTCTCTAGTAGATGTGTGAAGGAAGGGATGGAAAGAAAGAGAGATTGGAGATACAGGACCAGTTAGATGTAAGGTTAGATGAGCTCTAAGAAAAACAGATACCTTCCACCTGAACCTGAAGATATGCAACTAAGTATTGGCTCATCTGAACATTTAAAAAGGAAAAAACAAAGAAGAAAAAAAAGAAAATTTAGAAATGACCTTAGAAGTCATTGTAGATATAATTTTTGAAGGGTTATAAGAGAGATTTGAATCAACTTGTGGGGTATTAAATAGGAAGCATTCTTCTGGTCAGGAAGACCTAGGATCAAGTTCTACCTCTGACCTTCTGGAAATATTACCTTGGATAATTCATTTAGTCTCTCAATACTCTAGAAAACCCTTTGACACTTAAAATTTCAGAGACGATACGGATTGACATTGTTAGAGGATTCTTTCTCAATAGAAATTGTCATTGGTATAAATGAAATTGTAGGTCCAATAATGAGAAAAAAAGATATGGGTGAGGAAGTAGAATAAAATATATGATATCCAGTTTAAAGAGATAAAGGACAGGCAGAAGAGACTTGGCCAGAGATTAAACATAACCCTAAATAACTTATTTCTGTAATTTACCAAAAAATCAAAAACTTTCTATGTCATACTTCTTGATTTAGTTTCTAATGTGAAGAAATTTTAATGTTAGTTTAAAAAAATAATGGAAAAAATGAAAATGTTTCACTTTATATTTAGTCAGTCAATTTGAATGAGAACCAAATCTGTATATTTTCTAAAATTATTGAACCTGATCTTCTCTAATAGTCACTTATTCCTTCCCCACAATAGTGTCTCACCATTAAATAGAGATGATATTCAGATAGCAAAGGAGATCACCTAATGTAATGGTAATGGTAATTTGAAGATTTCCCCTATCCTTAAATAAGCCTAAGTGAATTTGAGGACCTACCCTGATTTAAAAATATACTCTGCCCCCCTAATAGGCTGAATGTAGTCACACTGAGCCTGTGGTAAGAGGAGTTTGCTGAAGGGTAGAACAGAGCCCACAGGAGAAACTTGCTTAGGGCAGGCTGGTTTTTCAGGAAGGACTACACCTTTGTTACTTTGTAATTAGGCAGTGGGTCACTAGGGTTAGGATGTTTTTTGACCCTGGTGAAGGCTATATATACACTGAGGTAAGGTTTTGCTTTGAGGGTCACTTATGGGAAGAGTTGTGTAATTTGACCAGATGAGACTCTGAGCAACTGTTGAGCTCTCCAGCTTTGAAAACCCAGATGTTGGTGCTTCTCTCTCCAGTAACTAACACTGTATGTATGTAATGGTGAGATAACTAGAAACCCTGTCTGCTAAATTGTGTTATTTTCTGTAACTAACACTGTATGTATGTAATGGTGAGATAACTAGAAACCCTGTCTGCTAAATTGTGTTATTTTCTCAGTCTGTATCTTTTTGTCTGCTTGTAACTTCTGTTTGTATTCTCTGAACTTCAGGGTGCTGACTTTTTCCCCTGAACTAGGTAAATGATAGATGTTTGATTAAAGTAAGATTTCTAACCCTTTCCAGTTGCTTTCCTTCAGAAAAGCAGATATAAGAACCTGTGCTAGCAGCCATCCTGGCTATGCTAGGGTGCTTGCTGATACACTTACTACTAAGCCCTGTCTGGTTCTGCCAAGCAGGAAAAGCATTAGTGATGGCCATGGAACAAACATTTCTCTTAGTCTTAGGACAAGCAATGATGTGTTCAGACAACCTTATTGCTGGAAGACTAGATACTGGGTGATGAATTTGGAAGGTTATGAAAACATATGAAGACCATCAACTAAAGAATGGATGAATTATGATCTGCTAAGTGTCCACAGTGAAAAAATTATGGACCCCTTGAAATACTGAAATAAATACTATGCCAGGAAAAAAGTCTATTCCTTACCTATATTTGAACTTGATTCACACCCTGCCAATATCTCAGGCAAATTGTGTTTCTAGGTGAATGTCTGGGATAAGACCTATACCTACTTTGACAGCTAGATTGCACAGTGGTTAGTGTCTGAAGTCAGGAAGACTTCCTGAGTTTAATTAGACACTTTAGCTGTGTGATCCTGGGCAAGTCACTTGACCTGTTTGCTTCAATTTCCTCACCTGTAAAATAAGGTGAAGAAGAAAATGGCAAACCACTCCAATATTTTTGCCAGGAAAACCCCAAATGGGTCGCAAACAGTCAGATATGATTGAAACAACTGAACAACAATGCCTGCTTTAACTACAGGCAATATCCAGCATTCCATTGAGTATGTTTCTCCTAGCATCCCATAATAAGGTAGCTGGCTAAATCTTGATTTTCTATGCATTTAAATCTGGCTGAAGTAGGAAATCTGGGAGGTAATTAGACAGACCATCTTCCTTACATAGTCCAGAGGTGTGGGTTTCAGCACTTCATTGAACTTATAAGAAAGGGTTTAGTCAATTGGATAAACAAGTTGAAAAATATATTTACTATATTGCTTACTTTTCTCACATTATTCATTTAAGCATACATATTTGAAAATTGACTCAAATATAACAATCAGGTATGTGGAGTTAATTGCTTAAGTGGCAGGAATGATTAATTACTCCAATGAAATTATAGATTCTTATTGTTACCAGGTAAACACAGCAATTCATATGGTATGCATATTTATTAACTCTTATAGGATTAGTAAAATTTTCTTTGAAGTGATTGTCAAAATAATATGTTGTTTTTCCCCCTTCAAATCAGTCAATGTTACTATCACTATCCATAGCAATAGTGAAGGGGAAAAGTACCTTTGATTTCATTGGTGGGGAATTCACTGACTAGGAAACTCCCTCTACCAATACAAGTTGATACTTTTCACCACAATTTATAAATTTAGGGAGTTGCCTAGATTACTGAGAGTTTAAATGACTCGCCTAGGGTCATATAAACAGTATGTAGCAGAACCAAGTCTTCTTGCATTGTTGGCTTTTGAATCCACTATAATATGCTATTGCTAACAACAATTGGTACTTATTTACCACTGAAACTTTTGGAAGTATTATTACCTTCAATTTACATTAAAAAGCTCTTACAACTTATTCATTTTGAATAAAATAAAACAAATAATAGGAAAAGTACATTAAAACTGCATTTAACCTTTCTCCATAAGAGTGAAATGATTTTTGAAATGATCTTTTTTAGAACAATAAGATCTCTCTAATTTGCACAAAGCAGGTAGATTTGATTTAGGGAAAAGCTATATTCCTTTAAGAAC
>NW_027185764.1:770616-776843 GCF_028583685.1 Petaurus breviceps papuanus
GCAGTAACAAATAATACCAGAAAGTTCTGTAATCTCTCCCAAAGCAGATGTTCTTTATGATGTATCCAAAGTTGTGACCGGGGGTGGGGTGGGGAATCAATTTATATATTAATCAACATCATCCATTAAAGCAGGACCCTTTGGTTATAAAGACAAGAATGAAGCAGTCCCTGCACACAGGAATCTTACATTCTATTGGGAGAGATGATAGACATATATAAAATAAATTTGAGGAGGAGAGGTTGTTGCAGAGATCAGGAAATGTAGCACTTTAGTAGAACTTTGAAAATAATTAGAAATTCTAAGAGGTAGATGTGAGGAGATATCACATTAAAGACATTTACAAATGGCATATTAACTTCAGGGTAGATGGATAAAACTATAAGTTCTAAGAACTGTAAGGCAGGTCGTGTGCATGATAAAGGGTCCCTTAAGTTATGCCAATAAGGAGGTCTATAAGAGGTAGAGGCAAGGCAGAGGGTAAAGTCTGGTGGTCTTACATTAGAAGCAATGGATTTGGTGACTCCCATGGCACTAACCTTCAATGGTTTCTGGGCAACTGGTCAAGGTGGAAAGAAGTCATAGGAAGGATGCCATAGATGTAGTAAGTTTTTCTATTGTCCTGAATGGATGTTGAGATAGCCTAGATTTCAAGAGGAAGGGAATGTGATGGCAGATTGCTAATTTCCAGTGTCATGCCAAGGAGTACACAGTCAATATGTTTCTACATTTATAGAATTAATAAAGTGCTTCAAAGTTTTTCTTTGGAGCATATTATTTAAATCTTAAATCACAGAATGCTTGCTGATAGTCTTGGAGTTTTTCAAATGGCCAAATAGATTTTCCCATACATATACCTTTAAAAAAAACTAATCTGTTTTTTAAGAAAAGAATTTATAATCCTAAAATTTGTCTTTCTGTTTCAGTTTAAAAGGTTTATTTAAGATTTCATTAAAGTAACTAAATTGGTCTTTTCTCAATAGTTTATGATATGTAATTATTGTAGCACATATTTTTATTTTTAAATTCTGAACTTAAGATAAAATATTTTGTATATTTTATAGAGTCATAGAGGATTGTATATGAAACTTAAAATCTCCATTATACAGAACTTGTTTTAATTTTAAATATGTAATAAATTTTAACATGTAATTTAAAAAAAGTCATGGATGGGGGGCAAAGGCCCATATAACATATGAAGAAAAGGAGGCCTGTTTAATTGGACCACAGAGTGAAATCTATGTAGGGTAGTGATGTGTAATAAGCCTGGAAATTTAGATTAGAGTATGATTGCATAAAGGAGTTTATTTAGGAATGTTGAGATCTCAATAAATTCCTCAAATGCCTTCAAGATATACTCCCTTGATTATTTTCATGAAAAATACCACCTTTAGATATTTATTTTGGGGCAGGAAGGAATTGATAGCATTTAGATATTCTGATATTCTTCAAATATAGGAAACTTGAATCAAATTTACAAAAAATAAGAGCCATTCCCCAATTCATTAATGGTCAAAGGATAGAAACAGGCAGTTTTCAGAAGAAAAAATAAAAGTTATTGATAGTCATATAAAAATTATCTAAATTACTATTGATTAGAGAAAGGCAAATTAAAACAGCTCTGAAAGACCACCTAACAATTATCAGAAATGAAAAATGTCAGAGGAGATGAAGGAAAAATAGGTATACTAATGAACTCAGTTATAGAATTGTAATGTGGTTCAACCATTTTGGAGAAGAATTTGAAACTATGCCAAAAGGACCCAGCAATGTTACTACCAGGTCTGTATTCTAAAGAGATTTTTTTTTAAAGGAAAAGGACTAGGCATACAAAAATATTTATAGCAGCTCTGGTCACTGGACCCAGATGGCTCTGGAGTAGAA
Source organism: Petaurus breviceps papuanus (assembly GCF_028583685.1). Taxonomy (NCBI): domain Eukaryota; kingdom Metazoa; phylum Chordata; class Mammalia; order Diprotodontia; family Petauridae; genus Petaurus; species Petaurus breviceps. The sequence continues at coordinate 772,501 of NW_027185764.1, forward strand.
AGTGAGGCTGATGACCTTGCACAGCCCTCCCTCACTCAAGTCCCTGGTGCCATGGCACTCTTTGAAAACAAAGGACATATGGTCTTTCAGTACATCAAGCTGCCTGAATGGAGATCCAGCTAGTTGGGTAACTCAGCTCATGCTTTCCCTCTCCTTCTCCTCTCCAAAGGAAAGTAAATTTTGATGGCCAAAAGCTGCCCACTTAACTTGGGGTTTACTGGCTAGATCTTTCTTTCTTTCTTTCTTTCTTTCTTTCTTTCTTTCTTTCTTTCTTTCTTTCTTTCTTTCTTTCTTTCTTTCTTTCTTTCTTTCTTTCTTTCTTTCTTTCTTTCTTTCTTCCTTTTCCCTTTTATTGACAGGCAAAGAAACTAATGTCTGGAGAAATGCTTTTCCTCAGATCATGAAAATGTTAAGTAGTAGAATTGTCCCTAGGGGAATCAAAATCCATGGATCCATGTCCCTAGTTATTTTTAATGGTGTAAATGGCTCAAGGTAAAGTGTTCTATGTGCTCTGGTCCCAAAACATTGTTGTTGTTTTTATTGATTAAATCTAATATCAGTGTCAGCCTTAACATTGAATGAAGTCACAAAGGGAAGACTGATGGTTGTGGTTTATGTTTGAAGGGAAGGAAACAGAGAGGGAGAAGCCTGGTCTGTTCCCCTGATTTGTCATAGGGGCATTGGTGGCAATATACAGTCAGATTGTATCTGTTCATGTGGTCATTTCCAATATGAGCTTCATAAACCACCTATTCTTTAGTCCTCTGGTTAACTCCCTCAGTCCCTGTCCTTCAGGAAAGTAGATGGAATTGTTCAGATTATATAGAAATAGACTTTTACAACTAGAAGAGATCTTTGTCCAACACCCACATTCGATAGTTGAAAACATTTAAACCATCATCGGGAAGGTGTTTTATTAACTAATGTAAGGTCACAGAGATACTACGACAAGAATCATGGCTTAAACCAAGGTTTTCTGTCTCCAAATCAAATACTCTCTGCACCCCCCTCCCTACTTTGCTGCCTCTTTTTGTTGGATCCTAATAATAATTTTACTTCAGTTAAAGTTAAACAGTAACATGATCCTGTGAACCATTTCCACAGGATCAAAGTATATCAGTAAAATATCATTCAAATTGCCATATAACATCTTCAGGTGGTATTGTAGAAAGACTAATAACTTTGCAATAAGGGGACCCAAGTTCAAGTCCCAACTTCAACACTTTCCAATATATAACCCACTTCAAACTGCTTGAGTCCTGAGAACTTCTATTTCATCATCTGTCACATAGGAATGTTAATACATACATGATCAATGCCTTCAACATTGATTGATGATGATCTATTGAGAACACTGTGGAAGTATTCAGCCCATCTCTCCAAGATCAAGCCCTTATCCCTAATGAATGTGGCTTCATCTGCTGTCAGATTGAAGTCAGTCTGTTTGTAGCCAAACTTTCAATGAAAAAAAAAAAGACTTTGAGTGCCATTATACTTCTCTTGTGTGGCAAAGTGCCTGGAGCTGGTTCTATTCCAGCTCAGATGTACAAGGCAGCAAGTTGATTGCTCATGCAAAAGGTGACTAAAATTTTCCAAGTTATATGGCAAGAGAAGATTATCCTCCAGGAGTTCAAGGATGCCACTATTATCCATCTCTATAAAGGAAAAAGAAATAGATAATCCTGTGACAATCCCAGGAGGGAGTCTCTTTCTTAGTCATTGCTGGCAAGATTCCTGCCAGAGTCTTCCTTAACATATAACTACCTCTTGCATAGTCTTAATGTGAAGAAAGACCCTGGTAAACCTTACAGCACTACAAATATATTTGTATAAAGTCCTTCCTGACTCCCCAATTGCTAGTGCCCTCCCTCTCAAGCTCCTTTGTAAATAACTGTATTTATTGAACTGTCTAGGTGGCACAGTGAATAGAGCACTAACCCTGGAGTCGGGAGAACCCGAGTTCAAGTTTGGCCTCAGACACTTAACACTTACTAGCCATGTGACCTTCGGTAATTCACTTAACTCCAATTGCCCTGCATTCCCCACTCCAAAAAAAAAGCAAACTGTATTTTTAATTTCCTATCTGTGCGGTATAACATTCTATAAGTACTTAGTATTATGCCAACAAGAATATATGTTCTTAGTGAATATGGATTTCTTTTTAGTTCTTTGTACTTGTATCTCCAAAACCTAGAACAGATCTGGCACATAATAGACACAATAAATTCTTGTCAGTTCGTTAATCATTACTTTAATAAATAAATGCCCTTGCCTGGGATCCAAGATTGCTATCCTTTGTACTAAATTCTACTCTGGAAATGTATAGGGTGATATGATCATAGATTTGAAGCTGAAGGGGACCATGTCATCTAGCCTAACCTCTCATTTTATAGATGATCAACCTAAGACCCAGAATGTATCAGCCAATGTCATGTGCTCCTTCAGTGACACTGTGTAGTATGAACCATCTCAAAAAGAAACTGGTTCATTGATTCCATTCCTGTAAACATCCATGTGTATGTCACTGGGAAGATGCTAAAGATCAGCTTTCTATGTGATCATAAAAATTTGCATTCCAAGTGGGTAGTCTTAGTGCTGATTCAAGAAAGAACCTTCCAAAAATAAAAAGAAAGGAGAGAGTCCATAGAGTTAACTCGAAGGTGTATATTCCAGGTTGTTTATCCTTAGTGGCATAACACAAGCCCATTGGCAGTCACAGATATTGACACCGGTACATGGGAGTTTATTGATGCAAAATTATCATATTTGAGTGGGAACAATACTATCCAGCACATCATGATGTAGTATGTTTACTGAGATTGTTAAAACATATGGATTGCTCCATGCTCCTTTCTACCACCATTAATAATCGGTCATTCAAAATTTATTAAGTGCCTACTATGTGCCAGATAATGTATTAAGCACTGGTAATAAAACAAGAAACATGTCCTCATCCAATTTACAATATAATGGTGTAGACAACCTTCAAACAAACATATATAAAGCAAGTTGTATACAGGATAAAGGTGTTCAGTCATTTCAGTCATGTCTGACTCTGGGATCTCACCTGAGATTTTCTTGGCAAAGATACAGAAGTGGTTTGCTATTTCCTTCTTCAACCCCTTTTTCAGATGGAGAAGCTGAAGAAAACAAGGCTAAGTGACTTGTCCAGGTTCAAACAGTTAGTAAGTATCTGGCAAGATTTAAACTCAGGAAGATAAATCTTCCTGACTTCTATATGATGTGCCATCTGGCTGCCCTCAGGACAAATAGTAAATAATTAAGAGAAGGAAGACACTAGAGTAAAAAAAAAATGTTGGAAGGGGCTTCCTGTAGAAAGTGGGATTTTACTTGTGACTTAAAGGAAGCCAGGGATTTCAGATGTTGGAGAAGAGGAGGAAGAGCACTTCAGATACGGTGGACAGAGAAAAATGCCCAGAACTGAGAGTGAAATATCTTGTTTATGTAATGGCCAGTAAGCCAGTGTCACTGAACTAAATAGTACATTTCAGGGAGTAAGATGTAAGAAGACCAGAACCATAGGAGAGCATTAGGTTATAAAGGTCTGTGAATGCCAAACAGAACATTTTGTATTTGATTTTGAAGGTAATAGGGAGCCACTGGAGTTTATTGAGTAGGGGAGTGATATGATTGGATCTGTTTTATGAAAATCATTTTAGTGCCTGAATGGAGGATAGATTGGAGTGAGGAGAGACTTGAGGCAGTCAGACACGAGCAGGCTATTTCAATAATGCACCTGACACATGAGTCGGGATCTTCCTTAATCTTTTTACAAGATAAAAGAAGTGGTAGAAATGGGATTGGAAAAGAGGTCCTCTGGTTCAAACTATGGAGGTCTTTTTATTTACCAATAGGTCTATACTGCATAAACTTTTAAGCATCGTAGTTCCCAGGAGGAAGATTTAGCAACCTGAATTTGGATATTATGTTATATGCAAACACATGGAGGTCATCCTATATAAGGGTATTAAAATGGAACAAACAGACTTTCACAAGCAATATTCCACAGGGGAACATGTCTTTACTATCACACATTTGACTGGAAAATCATTATATTTCTCAATGTATTCATAATTTGTTAGCCATTTTAACAGTATTTGATTTTGTAGGACAAAACACTGCTTTAAAATAAGAATGCCTAATCACTTTTTGTATGTCATGGATCCTTCTTATACTCTTCTTTTAATTAATAGAAATCTATTTTTCTCCCTCCCATACCCCACACTATTGAAGAAAAAAGTTTCATGTAGCACGTTCTCCTTAACAGTCTAATGAAGTGTAAGGGTTATGGGATTTAAAGATCTCCCATGCCCCATGGACGT